>NW_019525453.1:958608-992838 GCF_002814215.2 Seriola lalandi dorsalis | reverse complement strand
CCCCCCCCCAAGGGAAAAATACAGATGACAAGCCCCTCGACTCTGGTACATTCAGCATAATACACACTTCCACAACAGTAATCTCATCAGTACAATAGATACAGTCATGTCGTACTCACCATTCTTCTCTTCTGTCTTTCTCTTTTCAACAGAAATACCACTTTAATTCACCAGCTTGTTCTTTACTGTGGTTTCACTGCACGTTGAGCTAACGTCAGTGACACTCTCCGACTTCCTGCAGATGTTTCAAATTAAAAGGGTAAACATGAGAGAAGCGTTGTTTTTGCTTTAAACAATTAGAAATAAATGACTAATGTAAGCATGTCCCAAGTAAAGGCAGTGTTCTCCCTTCAACTGAGGTCAATTTGAGACTTCACAGGAACAGAAGTCAGAGATGTCAGTAAGGAATGTCTGCATAATCCTGAGAGGAGGTCTAAAGGGACTTGAACCTAAAATGAGGCATGCACCATTTGGCCATGATGCAATGATGTAGATGAAAATGTAAGCATTGGGTGGGGCTGGGGGTGTTACATTCCTCCATTAAATATACCTGGGTTCTCTTCATTTAAACAGTTTTATTACAAAATGAGATAATCATAATGTGCAGTCTCAGTTACGTTGCATTTTGAGGAAAATAATTTATATTTCAAATACAGCCTGTCCCCCCCCCCCATACTGACATGACATTTAAGAAACAAATTCTTTCATGAAAATCTCTATTTGAATCTTAGCTTTCGTATTTGTCACTAATAGTGCAATCCTTTAAGAAGATGCGGGCACTGTCCAGTGACATGTTTCATGATGCCTAGAATACTATTAGAGAAACGTACGGGGCCAACACAGTCTTTTGGAATATATGACAATCTTGATGTAAACTGTACATGTACTATACACAAGCACAATCTGTAACCCCTGTGGAACCACACGTACAACCAGACTGAAATCAGGACACAGAGAGGGTATTGGTTTTCAATCTCATATCCTGTTTTATTGTTCAAATATGGCAGAACAAGATATACAACACAGCACAAACAACACACCTACGCAGTCAGACACACACTCGGACAAATGGAAAGACAAACAGAAAGGGCAATTTTGTAGAGATGTTCACACAGGAGTTCACACAGCTGCGAGTTGTCGTGATTGATAGAGACAAGAACTTCTCTAGGGAACCACTGATCAAACATCCCACAGTCACTTTATGAACTCAAGCACACACGCACACACACACACACACACACACACACACACACACACACACACACACACACACACACACAACAGGACAACTTGTGTATTAAAGGGGATTTTAAGGAGATTAAGGATCCGGTGACAATAGAAGATAAAAATGAAAATGTTCAAAGTCCACCTTAAGACAGAATTCACCTTGTTGTTATTGATGTTTCAATGAGCCCACAATGACAGGACTTAAGTGGATTTCACAGGGATGAGAGCACATTTTCCAGCTCACACCTGTTCGCGCCAGAGGGAAATAAACCTCATGTGGCTGAAAATCTGAGCTTGCAAACTGAGTCTCTCTTTATCTCTGTGTCCATGCGCAGAGAAATCGATTTACCTAGAAATAAAAATAACATGAATTCTGTCTGGAGTGGGTGGATGTTTTTTTTTTTTTTTTTTACATTTAACTCAAGAATCCAACTCTTTAGCCACAGGTTAACATTTAGGAGACTTTGACAAATCTCACAGCAAAATGACCCCTCATCATCATCTAGTCATTCACGTTGGCTAAAAATGTTACCTATGCATTGTCACCTTAAGCACTTACAGTTAAACAAAAATCACATCAATTTGTTTTAGTGACTAAAGGCCACTTTGAACAGAGGTGGTTTGATTTAACAGCATGTATACATTTACCTGCTCTCTGAAAACAAGACAATTAAAAACAAAAACGAAAAATAATTGAAGTTTTGTGCTTTTTTTCACCTTCAAATACAAACTGAATGCTCTTTTTCTCAGTTCAAAATAAAATATCTTCATTTTTTTCCACATGAAATTCATTCTTATATTCATTCAGGGAAGCCAGCTCTTCTGCTGCAACAGCAAAGCAAATAAATAAAAATAGCTAAAAAATAAAATATTTAATGTCAGAGTAAACCAATCACCTTTATTATAGCTGTATCATCATCATCTTGCTGTCAGTTGAAAACCTCATCTCTCAAGATCTTTTTAAAAAACTTCCCCTAATTAAGGGACAATCTGCCTTAATTTCTGAATGGATTACATGAGCTGTGAGGTCAAATGCAGCACATGAAAAGGCCAATTTCATTGTCACGTTTAACAGAAAAAAATATGTATAAATATATATATATATGGATGGAAGACACTGAAATTTTCAGCTGACAGAAGCAATTTTCTGAGTTAACCTCCTTGACATCAGCATCACCATCTGAATAACTAGCTCGGCTGTAACTGCTCTTACATGTGAAGTACAAGGGGATAAAAGCTCCTCAGATCAGCACAAACATCCCCAGTAAACACTGAGCCTCAAACAGCCAGCCTTCAGTCTGTGTTATAGCCTTTAAAAGACTAACAGATAATAAACCATCTGTATGTTCTTGCTTCAGACTAATTTCACTGAAAAAAATAACAATATAGTATGAACCAAAATTAATTATAAATGATCAGACAGGAAACTGAGCTATGAAATGAATGCCTGTGTTTAATAGTAATAACCACCTGTCACATATAAATTTAATGGTTATCAATGAAACAAGCAGCCAGGTTAATGGCGTTAATGGAGTAAAAATGCTTTCTTGGCAGCTCGTAGTGTGTTGTCGTAGTGGTATATTATTTTTTAGCATCCCCGATTTAGTGTCTCCAATTCATCTGACATTTTTTGTAAAATTAGTGTTATTAGTAGAGAGAAATTAATGTGATAGAGGGATGCTTGATTTATGCACCGTGTGTATGTGCAGTGTTTCCTAGAGTGTTTATGGACTCAACAGAAGAGTCCAGATTGGGTTTTCAAAAGCTGGTATCGCTTAGTTTCTGTTTTGAAAAATGAATTCAGAGTTTAGAGCTTGATTTATCTTAACTCAATGATTGTCTCAGTGCAGCCTCGGCACGACAACAGTAATATATAATATACTTACAAGCACAGCAGGGGCCACTTTCTATAAACAACTAAAGACAGATCGGCAGTTTGGTATGTAGACAGACATCTTATGTGAAACATAAAATGAAATGCTGGAAGTTTCAAGAAGATCCATTTCCTGAAGTGGATAAATTCAAAGTGCTTTGAACCCAGCCTCGTAGCTGTACAACAAAATACAACAAAAGAACTTGTACTGATCCAAAGTCCAACATAATGTATTTCACACTTAAGTTTGGAGAAATCCAACATGTCAAACCAGCTCTTTTCACATATCTTCTTCTGAATGAGCAGATGAGTAATTGTTCGTCTATGAAGTCAGCACTGATTTTATTTTCTAAAAGAAACATATGCTGAAAAAAAATAAAATATTTTCATCACCTGCAGCAATGTAGTGAAGGAGAAAGGAGTGTTTTACACTGAGGGGAATAGAGCATATTGAGTCATTTTTTAAATGCAGGTGATGGTAAACCAAGCTGTCTACAAAACAGGATTTATCTTATTCTAAAAAGGGCAGTTTGCGAGTGACCAGTCACAGTGAACTCTACATGTGCACGTCTCTCTAGACGAGTGCGTCACATATGTTTTCTGGGTTTGATGTACGAACACAGACCCCCGGTCGAGTGAGGATCTGGGGGCCGTATCCGCTCTGTTAGATGAAGGACTCCAGAGTTAGTAAGCTAACTAACAGGCTTAGCTAGTTGGCCTGTTGGGACGGTCACCTGGTAGCACTGATCTTAAGCTACATTATATATTTAACTTGCACTGTGTCAGGCTAGGTCGGGTGGGGCAGGTAGCTAGCATGACTGGCTAGCAGTTGTGGTTGGCAGTCAGCAAACTGGACTGACTGGTTGGCTGGTTCAGGCTTTCTGCCCAGAGCTGCCTGACTCTTCTCCTGATTAGCCAGGCCTGGCTGATGTTTGATGGGCGGCTGATTTTTCAGTCTCTGTACCTCAGTTCGATGATGTCACTTCCTGTAGTCTGTGGTGGAGTTAGCTGTAGTGTCTGTCTTTGTGGCAGTTTCCTCAGTGTTTCCAGGGAGCTGCATGGCCGTGGCCTTAGGCCCGCCCCCATTTTGAAGTGTCTCCTGTTTGTATTGTTGCAAGGCGCGATTGACAGCGTCCTCAACCAGTCTCTTGCTGACCCTCAGTAGCTCTGCCTCGTCAGGCTCAGACCGGCGACGCCCACCTGGGTAGAACAAGCGCGACAAAAGCATTTACCACCGTTTCTCATATTCAATCATGAACACATTCTGTACATTATCATTCACAAACTCAATACACACAGATACGCAAACAATGCAAGAAAGTGAGATATACGGCTCTTCAGCTGCTAAATGCTCTGCTATGTTCACCAGCTATTTGCTAACTTTGTGTATCTGCTGTGTGGTGCTGGGCAGGTAGCGTACAGCAAGTGAAACATAACAGTGAAGGTGCAGGCCGTAAAACCCACAAGGAGCTGAGGGAAACTGCAGAGATGGGCGATTATTCTCTGTGGATTTGTCAGTGTGAACAAACCTTTTCAGATCAAACATGGTTATTTTTTCCACCGTTAATGTAACATATTGATTAGTGCAGCTACAAGGTAAAATAAGGAATATGCCCTTGGAATAATACTGAAATATTTGAGTAAATTTATTTATTTTAGGATAAGTCACATATTGTTTTAATAAAATTTGAACTGAAAATCTTATTTTCTGGAACTATACATCTTTGTAGTTTTACAGCATTTTCAGATGCTGCTGAGATGAAACTCTAAACCAGATTTAGTGATATACTGATGCCCCTAAAATTTGCTGTAAAAAGTTGTTGTTTTTCTGTTTTTACTTGTGTATTTTTGATGGAATCAATAATCCCTTTCTAAAAAGAGAACAATATAATTTTCACAAATTGAAATCCATCATCAAACTGTGGATTTTCAAATTCTGTTTATGCCACTATAGCTGGTGGTCTGTATGTGACAGGAATGACATATTCAAATGATTAACTATTGTAACATTTAATGCCATTAACTACAGTGGATTTGATTCCAGCTCCAAGTTGGGTGTCTCTTTATATGATAACAGGTCTTGTTTCATTCTTATTCTCGTATAGTCAAAATGAAAAGGGACGGTAACTATTAATCTGACAATAATAAATGACTATACAATCACTCATTGTAAAGTGAATCCGGAAACAATAGATTGGATATGACAACAATAGAAAAGATGTGACAGTTAGGGTGTTGAGTTGATGATAACAGATGAGGTAAACAACCATCTATCGGCTCTTCTGTACATGCATTTTGAATCTAATCTACCTCCTGCAGTGTTTGAAAAGATGATAAATTCAACAAGTAAAGCTTTTATTACACTGCTAGTTGTGCTTTTGCTATGGACAAAATGGCAGTCAAAAAGACAGTGAGATAGAGGGGGAGTCAGACAGACATAAAGCCAGTTAGAAAGAAAAAAAAGACAGGCAGAAAGTCAATAATTCATGGAGAAAGACAGTTATGCAGACAGGCTGTAAGATGGACAGCCAGCACCAAGCCATTCAGAAAGAGAGTAATAGAGAAGCACTCAAGCATCCGGCCTGTCTGAGGCGTGCACACACACACACAAACACACACACACACACACACACACACACACACACACACACACACACACACACACAGATCACTGCGGTGGTTCAGAAACACACTATAACCACCTCAACATTTGATTACTGAAGCCAAACAGAAAATCCCCAAGCTAATCTTCTATACCACAAAACTCTCCTGGGCCCAGGGGTTTGTTTATATGTGAAAGCAGTGTGGTGCTCTATTATTCATTACAGAAGAATACAGAACATACAGAATAGAGTGAGAAAGCCTTCGAGGATGATAAAGGTTTCCTGAGGTGAGAATCTCATCCATAAAGCGATACATCTACTTTTTTTTCTACCAACCTAGTGTTACTGTTGATGTTCTTGTATTGCTTTTTGCAGATTATCCTTCCTCCTTAGAGGAACACTGTGGAATTTTTAATCTCTAGTAGCAACATGGAGCAACATAATTGCTACTGAAATGTTTGCTTAACAAAAAAACTCCACAAGGAACCTTTAAGACACAAAGTATCATTGACTTTTTGGCAAACTGACTCTTAAATCAGTTCAGTAGTATGACAAAATGTAGCTCAGTTTCTCTGATCTAGCTCTCTGCTGAAGTGCACCTGGTGGCTACTAAACATGACACATCCAACCAGCAAAAAGTAAAGTCCTAAAAGGTATGAATTTAATAAGGTGTAGAAATGCTCTGCAGGTGCCTCAGTCCATGAAGACTTGCTATAGTAATGTCAGTCACCGATGACTGATTGTACCACACGTATCCCTTCTTTCATCCTCCAGGTGTTCTGCTGGGCTGACATCTGCTCTACAGACCATACTGATATTAATCAGTCACAATCACATGCATGTCACAGCAACATTTCACCACCACTAGCGGCTTGTTCTGTTGACACATGCATTATGCGTCCATGGATTTGTGTTATTTATGCCAAATATTCAGCCTGCTAACAACACGCTGGACAGAAACCAGCATTCATCAGACCAGACGGCACATGTATACTCATCCAATTATGATCAGCATGTGTTCACATCAGCTTCACTTTTTTTTTTTTTTTTTTTTTGCTAAAGTGGTTTGTACCCAGCATGATGTTCTGTTGTAGTACATCTAGCTCATGGTTTATTGAGTTGTGTGTTCTAAGAAGCCCTGCTGCTGTTGTACTGAGATGCTATTTGATTAACTGTGGCCTGCCTTCCAGTTTGAGTGACTCATGACTCTGACCGCTTTTCGATGAGATATTTTTACCCTCAGGAGAATGAACTTATTCTGAATCTGCCTTTCTTAGTGAACTGTAGACACTAGTATGTGGAGCTCCTCAGATGCAGGTAATTTCTGAGTATCTGATACCGGCACTTGTGGCACTAATGATCAAGTCATTTAAATCATGTGACCTAACCAACTTCTACAGGCTTTGCATGGTTATTGCACTGGTCTCAACGCTCCCTCATTTGCCGCCACAAACCTTTATGCAGCTCATTATTGATGATTGGCTCCTGGTCTTTGTGACCAACAGTAATCAAACACCGCTCACATACAAAAATATTCTTTACTTCAGGAAACATATTGCTCACATAAACAAACATGAATATGTATGCATAGTCATTTTCCCTCCATCTCTGGGAATGCTGTCGAGATATGTGTAGACTACATGTCAAAGTAAAGAAACTGTAGTAAAAGTAGCTCATTTAAACAGCGAATAGCAGCTCCCATGAAGATGAGGGCACAGCAGGATGTAAACATGCTGAACCTATTCCAAGCCCAACAGGTGCTGAGGGCCACTACCTTGTTTGCATGATTTATACTTTAGTCACACATATTTCATAGTGCGGTGGAGGAAGTTATTACAGCACAAATGAAGGAATGTCTATAATAAAATCCTTGCATGCAAAATACCGAAACATGCGAAAGGCAAATATCAGCAAGTAAAGCTGTTGCATTCAAAACTTTTACAAGCTAATGGATCTAGTGCATTATAAAAAATGCAATGTCCTGCTCAAGGAAACTACAGCAGGGCGAGGCTGCACGATAACACAAGGCCATACACCCAGGCAGTGCGGTTAATGGACATTCTTAATCACTTCCTGCTCTGCTGCCTGAAACCAGGAGGACAGAAGCTGCGTCTGGTTAACTGAATTTAAACTGATAGGTTACGTGAAATGATCATAGATGAGAAATTAGACATAAGCTGAAAGGAAATGCTGGCAGATACTGTTTTATTGATTAGATTTCTGATTAATTTTATAAAATGCTGGAATTTGGAATTTTTGGGAAAATGATTGAACAAGCTCCACGTCATCGTTGAAAAAGTCACTTACGTTGTGTTGTGTGTTATTAATATGATCAATAGTATTCCAGAAGTAATCATCATCAGTTTGATTAGGGATTACGTCATGGAGAACATTTTTAGCCCAAAATCACATGTAGATTAAGTATCGAATGAACCCTCCTAACTCTGATTGTAGACATACGACATGAGGCGGACACATACTTGAACGTTTGGAACGGAGTGGATTCTGAACCAAGTCTGCAACACAAGCATAAAAATGAAATATTAAATCAAGACACACATACAAAAACACAAAAAAAAAACCCAACAAGATGTATTTTATCTTGTTGTCTCGTGGATTTCATACACTCACGAAGCAGCACAGTCATAAAAGCCTCTTTGTCTGTTAACACAAGGGAGATACTTTCAGCGCTAAAAAGTTTTGACCCTGGGCTACATGAAGACTATAATGGATGCACAATCATTCTGAAGAAATATTGTTATCCAAATCCACTGACTGTCATACTGCCAATAGCTGCAAGAGTAAAAATAGGGTGCAGGAACATTTTATTTCAAAGATGGAAGAATTGCAAACACAAAATATTTTAAGTCCCTGTTTCAGATGAGGCGGCACTTTGGAGAATAACTGTCGGATGATTTTAAAATGGGAAGATTATGGCATATGGGAACTGAATCCCTCATTTCGTGTCCTCTCTTATTCAGATCAGTTCCTGCTGTCATCATCCAGAAAATAATAGCTTGTAATTCTGACCCTGTATATATGATGTAACGCTGTCAAAGGTCTGTTTAAAGGGGTGTGTGTATGTGAGAAACTCTTTTTATCTTCCAGTCCAATTTCGCCCTGACAAAATGAACGCCTTTATGATGGCAGTAAAGCTGCCCTCTGTCCCTGCTTACACGTGTAATACGTGTAACACACACACACACACACACACACACACACACACACATACACACACACACACACATTCCTCACAAGGCTGACAGTTCAACAGCATCTTACACACTTTCTCACATACACCCACAAATTCTCATAGCTCATATCCTCACTCTCACACTCCTTTGTTTCTGTATCTTCTACTCTCTCTCTCTCTCTCTCTCTCTCTCAATCTTTCTCAATCTTTCAAACCCCCTCCATCTCTACCACTCTGCCTCCTGCCACCTCTTCTCATCTTTACTTTTTCAAACCTCTCTTTATCTAAACCTTTTTTCCTCTCTCTCTTTCTACCTTTTTTTTTTTTTGCTGGCTGTGTTGTCATGGTGATGGGATGAGAACCAGACAGGCATTTCAACTTTTAACAACACTGGAGGACGTACCGACTTCCATCTGGTTTTTGGCAGGTTTCACTCTCTCATGTCTCCAAGTGTCTTTTTCTCAGCACGTCTTTCTTTTTCCCCCACGACCTTTCTCTTTGTAGCTCATCTTTACCCTCATACTGACTGTCGAGTCTAAAGACCTGGTGCCAAATATTTCCAGTGAAGTCTCTCTCTGTGGACTGACATGTTTTATTTTTGCCTCTAGCTGTAGTGTTCTTCCTTTCTTCATCAGTATGCATTACATTAAACTCTGGCTCTTTCACTGTGATGTTGATTCATCTAAAGCCAGACTGAACCTCTTGACCCATTTGGTGCAAACCAAGCCAATTAGTGTCTTTATCTGGTAAGTAGTAGTAATGAGGACAGTTTTAGGTGGAAATTATTATTATCTTGCCTGGGTAGATACTGGTTAAACCTGTAGTGGAAATGAGATTAGTCTAGTATATGCTGTCCTCTGTCCAACAGTAATTGTTTGCCAGGTAGTGCTTTAATTGCCCGTTTATATTTTTAGCCATGATAGCGGCATGGTTTGTAGGTTCGTCTACCATCTTTGTCCTTCCTGAAATATCTCAACTGAGGCTCAACTCGGCTAACGATTAATGTGTTGATTATTTTCTTGATTTATCAGATAGTTCTTTGGTCCACCACTTTCCAGAAACCAAGGTGATGTCTTTAAATGTCTTGTTTTGTTCGACCAACAGTCCAAGAACCTAAAACATTACATTTACAATAAAAAAAAGGAAAACCAGAGAAGCTAAAACCAAAGGACGGGTGAAAGTTAACTTAACAACTTAATCCATTATTAAAATAGCTTGACCATTTGTTTCAGACTGCACCTTAACTTTGTATCTTGTGCCAATTATTTTACTTTGGTTGATGATTAGCTAATTGCTAAACTAAGATGGTAAACATGGTAAATATTCTACTTGCTAAGTCAGAAAGTCAGCATTGTTATTGTGAGCATGTTAGCACCTTGATGTTTGCATTAGGTCAAAGCACAGCTGTGGCTACATATAGCATCACCGACAAATCTTTTCAATAGTGTTGAAACTATACGTTAATTCAATTCAATTAGTTAAAAATCATTAGTTTCAGCCCTAATTCTATTACATTATAATGCAGCAAATAAAAAGCCCCTTTATCATAGTGCACGATGTCCAAAAGTTATGCAACTGTGAGCTTGTTTTGTATTCTAACATTAGCATTTATTTATTTGAGCACTAGAGCTGCTAGCATGGCTGCAGACGCTCCTCCTTTCTCCTTCCACTTTGTTCCTCCTCCCTCTTTGTCTCTGAAGTGCACTGGTTTATAGTCACTCAGACAGACAGAGAGGTCGAAAGGTTGTTGGTGTACAGATGCCGTTTTTGGGATTATGACTGTACACTGTCACGGAGCTTGGAGTCTGCAGCATGTCAAATGACAACTACTGTGTGTCTGCTTTGCTTTCATTTCATTCCCAGCGTCACCGCTCTGCCCTGTTGTGCTTGGCTCTGCTCTTTTCTCCTGGGCACCACTCTACTGTGATTTATTCTGTGCGATGTAAGAACCTTTTAACACCATTACTTCAAACTTCCATGCACACCTATTTATCTTGTTCTGTGGCTCCTTTTTCCGCCAAATAATTAATAGAGTCCACTTCCTGGTTGAATCAGAGCTGACATTCTGCTGAAGCCTGCCAAAAATCTTTAGGCAGGCGCTTTTAATACTTTGTACTTTCCATGATGGAGGGAACACTTTATAATGTTCAGTTGCAGCTGATGGTGGCTACTCTGGTGACGCAACCCATACACAACCACTTCACATTTACATGCAGTATAAACCCATTAAAGACCCGAATCAAATTCACTGGATACAGCAGCATAACTGATTATATTTACACCTAGCCTAACAATCTGTGGCTATGACTAATTTCTTCTTACCCCAAATCAACTGATTCCCTGAAAGCTGTAGTAGAGGTTTAGACACAAATTTAATGCAGCTTATCTGGTGAGGGGAGGAGGATAGATGAAGACAAAGCAATGGGCAGATGAGGAGGAGGGAAAGAGGGGGACAAAGAGGAGGAGAAAGACTACAGTACAGTACGTGATGTGAGGAAAAGGAGGGTGAGCATATTTGCGCAATGCAAAGACCTCCTTAATGGAGGTTCGAATGAGAAATGAAAAAGCAAAGCAAGAGGAAAAAAGAAGGGAGCGGGTGCATTTGAGGACGGAGGGGGAGGCTGGAGGAGGAGGAGAAGGAGGGGAAAGGAGGAAAAACGGACATTGAAATAGGAGTATAGGAGGAGGACAGTGGGGGTATATAGAGGCTGTGGAGCAGCGGGGTAGGTGGGGATAGAGCCCTGATGGTGGAGTGGTTTCCTCAGGAAATACCAGACGCTCTCTTAGACACGAGATACCGACTGCAGCCCAGTTCAACAAACTTATATTTACACTGTATTCTAGGGAGCCAGGATTCGACTTATTATTATTCATTGCCAGGTAGACTGTTCATTACAAAATGCAAACAAAAATGCACTCCCTAAATACATGCTGAATAACATCAGGATGTTGTGCTTCCTCTCAGGGAAGGTTAATCCAGTAAATTAAACATTTGGCTGGAGGTAGAAAGTCAGATCAATAAACCTAAGCTGTTATCCTTTGGCTGGAGAATGGCCGAGAGACACTACAGTGCCCAATGTCCTCATCAAATGGCCTTTGAGCGAGGGACTAATCACATAAATGCACCAAGGACACTGCGAACTATTTAAAGCATTTAAAATAAAAATTTTAGACAAAAAACCAAAAGATAAAAAACACTAGGAGGAGACGCTTGGATTAAAATTATGCAGCTCTATGACTCGTTACTCATCTTTCTACAACATATTCTGTCATAGTCTAATCTGCCTGCATTTCGGTGAATTCAACAATAGAGAAAAACAATTACATTTCTCACAATCTCTCCCTTGCGCCAGAACAATGGGATACAGGGTGTTGTTGCCCAGAAGTGTGTGAGTCATTACTCTCTACCAGTGCGCTGATCGACAATTTCATGGCTGATAGATTTCCTCTACTGAGACAGTGAACACCATCAAAGCACTTTGAAAACAATGCAACAAGGATGAAGAAGACTTAAAGAGGCACTGAGACTGAATGGGAAATAGCATATGCAGTCATTGTGCTACCTGAGGCCTCGCCTTTATATAATCCTGCCAGAAACAACAGGGTTAACTGCTGGTAGAAAGAGTTAATTTGCATTTTGTCGCCCCAACATGAACATGATGACAAAAAGCGAACTGCCATCATTCTCGTAAAAGAAAGCCTTAGGCCAGATGTTACATTATGAATATGACAGTGGAATACTTAGTTAAAAAAAGTAGAACATAAACTAATTATGTTGGTGATTTGCTCTGAAGTGACTTCAGAGAAATAAGGTACAGAGAAAACATACATACTAGTGCAACCCAATTATTCCTAGGAAATTATTGCAGCCTTTAGCCACAGTGGTGCTTTGAGCTAAATGCCAACGCGCTGATGTTCAGCAGGTACCATTTAAAGCAGAATATTTACCATGTTAGCGTGGTAGCATGCTAACATTCGCTAACTTGGTCATTAACTAAAATATAGATCAAAATAAAAATTGGATTTCAAAAGTCAGGACATCACCACCTAGATTATAATCCACGCTGAGGGGGGGACATTTCACACCAAATAGTTGTTACTCTAAACCAAACATATCAACCTGATGGAGGAAAGGGGAGGACATGGTATGAACAAAGTCAGGATTCATCCTCTGAGCACCATGAGGCAAACCCCAAATGTCACCCTCATGGTGGCACTACAGGAAAACTCCATGCTGCAGGGCACAATCAAACAGACACAGCATTGAAGTGAACATCCCTCATTGATTATACCTTAAAAAGCAGAAACTGTTTCCATTTGTCAGAGCAACACTTTAGTGAATGTCTGTAGAAACTTTCATGGCAACCTGTTTAATAGACAATAGACTGACAATGCCATCCAGAGAATAAGAGAGGATGAAACTAAAAAAAAAAGGCAAAGGCTCTTTTAACATTTGGTTTGGGGGTCTGAAAGGGGATGCAGACATTAAAGCTGTACAGCTGGACAGGTGTGTCGCCCTGTGAACACTGCTTGACTGGACATCAAACAACCAGCCTGGCCTTTCTAGCATGAATGGGCGACAGGAGAAAACGCATACTATGCTTTGATTTGACATCTTTCGGCCTGGTGTCATAGAGCAACTGATCACAACCTAGTCTGTTAGCTAACTTACAACAACATAACAATTCCTATAGGGGGTTCAGCGGTATGAACCATGACATTATTTTTGTCTCAATCGCTTCAGATACAAGCAGCACAAGGAATCACATGCCTCTGCCTCTCAGCGTCACCACTGTTTCCACACCTTGGTTTTTGACGCCAAACTCAAATCCAAAACTGCGGCTTTATTATGTGCTTGACATCTTTATAAAGAGCAGTGACTGTCTGGCCTGGTTTGGAAACACGTCTAGCTTAAACAGTGTCTGGCCGAACAGAGAGACTGGCTATGATCCAGTCAGACCTCGTCTCAATCAAACAGGGGGGGGGGGACACACACACAGTATTAAAGAAGTGAACATCTCCTATTGATTGTATCTTAAAAAAAAAAAAAAAAAAAAAGCAGACACTGAGTGGTTTATATTTCTCTTTGCAGAACAAAACCTTAGTCCCTTATTCCCTCTGGCCAAGCTTCAGGGCATGTATGCTGCAATTTGAACCCAGCTGTGCCTCCCTCCTCTGTGTCGCAACCTGACTTGGGGCAAAAAACATTCAGTCAGTAGTCAGGCATGGCTTTTTCTGCTCAGTGACCCAGCTCACTGAGCTGTCGTTGGCTGTCAGACTCGCACTTATACACAGTCGTGGCAGATCTGTGAATTTTGGAGCAGGGACAAAGAGATTGTGAAAATGTCAGTGTTTTTATGTTTCTTGGAAAAAAGAGACTGCACAGAAAGAGTTAACACAGACAGGCACCAGAATGAAAGAAAAAAAACTTGACAGACAGAAATGAATGGGAGAAAAAAGGATGAATTAAGCAGTGCTGAATACATCTCTTTCCTTCTCTCTCTGCTTTCTCGTTGCCTTTTTCTCCTCCACCCTGTTCCCTGTATCTTTCTCCACCTCTTCTTTGCATGTGGTCTCTGCTGTCTTCACCAGCCATCTCTTTCTTTGTGCATCACTGTGCTTTGTGAGTGGATCACAAACACAACCACATAGCTGAATTTTAAACCATTTTTAATTTTGCGATCCCACTGTTGTGCAAACCAGTTAAAAAGGAAAACATTCTTCTCGTCCAATGAAGGTCATTTCTGTTCTGTTGTTATACTATGAATGCAGGTAAACAGCTCGTGCAGTGGCCAACCAGAGACTGAACCGCCCTTTATTCGCTTATTCTAAGCAAGCTGTGTCCCTGTGAGGAGTCACGCTGCCTTTATCCGACTGTTATTAGAAGGGGGAAAGCACATAGTGATAAGAGGGGAATAAAGGTTAAGTAATGCTATGAAGGGCGTGGTGCTGTTTGGTTGTGAATTGGAGCAAAATGGCACACACACTATCTGTGTTGCATTAGCATAAAGTAATAACTGCTTCAAAGAAACATGTTTGAAATAGTTGCTAAATTTCTTAAGTCACCTGTGAAGCTGCTCACTAAGGTTATATGAGGAATGTTTCACAAGAACAGAGAGGGGACTTAAACAGGCATTCCCTCTCAAAGAGCAGCAGTGAGGGAGTCTAAAGAAAACTCCTTCTTACTGCACAATTTAGTGACTGGACTTTTGAAAGCAGCGTTGTGATGGAAGAGAATAACTACACTGTTTGTCACTTTGTCTGATAGTTGGCAGGAAATCTCAAAAACTATTAAGCACATTTAAATGAACTTTGATAAAAAAAAAGTTAGACCACAGGCCAAGGGAGAATTGATTTGATGCAGATCACACCCTCATGAGGCCTTTTATAAGGTACTTTGACTCCTCGACTCGATTAGTTAATCAGCAGAAAATCAATCAGTAGAAAACTTTAAAGCAACAATCTCAAATTTTCTCTTGTTTCAGTTTCTCAAATGATGAGATTTGTTACTTGTATGTATTCTTTACTCAACTAAATGGAATATTCTTGTGTCATTCAGCTCTTGACCGGACTTGGTTGGACTCTCAACAATTACGGTTTACATTATTCACATTTTATAGATTTAATGATTAACTGAAAAACGAATCCACACAAAATCATCAATAATGGACATAGTGATAGTTTTTGGTTAGTTAGTTCATTTCTTGGTTGAATACAATTCCTACAATTACTACATCCCAACAGTTTTTAATCAGTCCCTCTATGAGCATCCAGTCTTCAACTAATTGGCTTAACTTGGCAACTTTTGTCATAATGTCGATGCAAAATATCCATGACAGCAGCATGCATTTACAAGGCAGTACTGTAACTCTGTGGTCATGAGATGTGCTTCACACAAAGAAAACTAATTCAGCTGTGGGCATTTATGCTTGTGTGTGTATATCTAGTACATTGTTGTGAGAGGTAGTGTGTGTTCGTATGGTTTTCACCTGCAGCGACTGTTGACATGACTGTGACAACTCGTCATCTTGGTCATGGTTGATTCACACACAGACGCACTGCAAGCACGCACACACACACACATGCATACAGTGCATGCACGTGTCTTGCTGTGCTCACGAGGATTACTGTCACTGCATCACAGGGGTAGCATCTGACCTACAGTACACACACTCCCCCTCTTTGTCCGCCTCCCTCTCCTTGCCTGTGCCTTTGTCTCAACATCACCATTTCTCTTTAAGCCCATTCCCTCCATTTCCCCTCATTAGTCTTCATTCCCTGCATCACGCTTTACCCTTCTCCCTCCATCTCTCTCCACTCAGAAGTAGGGCACAGTGGCTCGACTGTTTATAGCAATGCAGCTGCAAGCGGGGGGGGGAGAGAGAGAAACAGAGAGAGTGAGAGAGAGAGAGAGAGGGGGACACAGGGGAACAGGAGAGAGGAAGACCAGTACAGTGCTTCAAAAGAGCACACATATGCCTCCACACACACACACACACACACACACACACACACACACACACACACACACACACACACACACACACACCTATTTTCAAAATCACCATTTCAGCCGGTGTCAAAGTCTGCGTTTATGACAGGATGTTCAGCATGATCAACATTTTACATACAGCACGCACACGCATAATGTACAGGCCACAAATCACTGGATCATTTTATTACTTTGTGTCACTGGTTAATCATTAATCCAACAGGTTTGCGGCAATATTAATACGCAGGTTACTTTAATTTTCCTTCAGTAGTTAACAGAAAAGGTAACTAAAAATTTATTAGAAACAAAAGCACAGTTCGAGTTCTAAAGAAAAATCTTTCCTGGCAGTTGAATGGGTGGCAGATTTTCTATTAGTTTAAGTATCTAAATAAGATCAATTTCAATTTCTTGCAATAGAATGAAAACTGGGACAAACAAGTAACTAATCCAATTTACTCCCCCAGATGCTACAGGGAAAACTCCGAATTCCAGCTCTATAGACTGAAGCCTTCCTTTCACTATAGCTAATCTATATCACACTGGTAAACACAGTGTGCGAGTTCCATTCAGTGCAGGTGACATCTTGTATATAAGTAAGCAAGTAATAAAAGAGAAAAAACACTAGTTCTACTTCTAAAACATGTAGTGGCACCAAAACTGAATGGTAAAACCAATCAACCCGGATACAGCTGCTACAGAACAATGAGCGAAATCGCTGCTTAAAGCTGTAATCAAACCACAAGCTGCATCAGTCATTATCCTCTAGAGCTCATTTCATTCCATATGAGCTTAAACAGACCAGGCAGTTTCCACTCTGTATCTCTGTCATCTAGTGGAAAATGCGTGCCTTAACTTTGGTCCTTTATTTATCTATTTCAATTTTCCTTTAGTTGACCACTGATGTTGTGTAACAACATATGTTAGATAACATCCGTGCTCAAACAACTCATCCAGAGAAAGTTGTGGTTGTAGAGATGAGGAGATATCCTGCTAATCTGCACCACATGGTCGTGTACAAATGTTAATGTTGTCTTAACGTTGCGTCACTGTCGTGTTTGAGCTTCACTGTTCAGAAAGATTAACGAGTTTTTCACATTTGTGTGTTTCTCCATGTTTACCTTAAATCTCATTTTAACACATGGACATGATGAAGGTATGCTGGTATGCAACTTGCACAAGTGTGATGTGTAAACTTAAAACCTGCTGCACATATGTAATGATACTTCAGTGATGTATGAGATATTTCATGTAGGTAGACTTTTGATTTAAATTCAAGAGGCCATTCGGTATATATGTTGAAGCAATACAGGAAGAACTAATGAAAACAGAAGAAGCTGAAACACTGAAGTATACCGATAATTCTGATGGAAAAAATGAAGAAATTAAGTAATCATACTGTTATTCAGACTAAGAATACTTAAAATGCAAGACAAGACTGGAACAGAAAGTTGTTTTGCAGCATTAATCTTTTTTCCACTGATCTATCTTTAGGTATCATATAGATGCCCTTCTGTGGGCCTCCCTTCATGCAGAGTGAAACATTTGCAGATTGCCCAAAATGCAGCAGCATGTCTGGTCTTCGATCAGCCTAAAAGGGCACATGTCGCTCTGCTACCCATTGACCTACACTGGCTGCCCATGGCCGCCTGAATATATTCAAGTCACTAACGCTTGCCTTCAGAGTGACTTCTGGGTTTGCACCCATCTACGTAAACTCAAACATACAAGCTTACGCTCCCTCTCGGCCACTGTGTTCCTCCAAAGAACGTCATTTGGCATAGTCATCCCTGCACACAAAGCAATCACAGTCGAGACTGTTCTCGCCTGTGGTTCTCCAATGGTGGAACTAGTTAGCGAATGCTATCAGAGCAGGGACATCCATCTCTTGAAGACTCAACTCTTCCGACAGAACCTCCTCTCCTAACACTTAAGGCCCCCTACCATGCCTATCCTTGCATGTATTGAATGGATTTAGTACTTAGTACTTACACCAAGGTCTCTCACTGCACTGAAGCTTTAGTGTTGTCCCTCGCTTGCAAGTCGCTTTGGATAAAAACATCCATCTAATGAGTAAATGTAATGTAAATGTAATGTGGAGCGCTATGAAATGATGTTTTGTCAAGTCCCAGTTTTGTTTGTATCATGCCCACGAGCATGTGATTCACAACTTGTCAGTTTCATGCCGTTCCACTCATCGACAATTGGTGGCAGTAAGGTGCAAAGATGCCCGGCAATGCTTCAAAAAAAGGCAGTGAAGAAGACAACTGCGAGCTAGGAAGCATGGATGTTCACAATGCATGGTTTAGAACATGAAGAGGATTTTTTTTTTTTTTTTTTTTAGACCTCAAGGATGCAGGGTGTGTTTTGGTAAGAAACAGCAAATGTAAACATAACTTTTGTTTGTTTACAAGAAAACTCCACACAGCACCTTTAAGTTTTTATTGTCTGGAAGCATCAACGAGATCTAATTAGAACAAGGTTTGAGAACAAACATTAAGTTTAGTCCTCACAGTTGATATCTGCAGTAAGAGGCCTGTAAGCAGACTTATCAGTCACTCTTAACTATTTCATCTTGTTGCAGAAGCTCTTAATTCACAAGCCAGACCATTACTCTACAAATATACAATATTGGACTGCACACAAAGGGAACTGTATGATCACACATTCTTACACGCATGTACTCTTTGTCCATCTGTAGGTCACACACACAATCACAGATGTAGCCGTGCACACACAGACAGCTGACACAAAGCGACACACACACACACACACACACACTGCACATTATATTTCTACACTACATGCACACAGTCTCTCCACAACACACACCCACGCATGGAGACAGGAGCAGGAGACACTTACTGATTTTCTCCTCGGTTTGGGAGAAAGGGAAGCAGCACAGTTGACCCATGGCGCCTCCTTCCCTCTCCTCCTGTTCCCCTCTCCCTGCTGTTACCCCTCTTTTTCCTTTTCCCCTTGTTCTAAGACAGACAGATGGAGTGAGAGTCCTGCTTATTCCCCTGTCTCTCCCACTCTTTATCTCCCTGTCTTCTCCCTTTTGTGTCCCTCTTTCTCCCCCCTCAAACGACAGGCAGACACGGCGAGGATGGAGGCAATGAAAAAAAAAACCCTCCCTTTTTGTCTGTGCAGCCCAGAAGAAGACGGAGCACGGCAGGAGACAATGAAAAAAATGAACGAGTGGCTCCTTGCTCTCGCTCTACTTTGCACTGACACAGGGAGGAGGGGTGTGTGAGTGTGTGTCAGAGAGAGAGAGAGAGAGAGAGGAAGGGAGAGGGAGGGATAAAGAGAGAATAGGAAAGCTGGATTGTGTGTGTGTTTGTGTGTGTGTGTGTAGGGGACAAAAACACAAAAAGAGTGTCATTTTTTTATGTGTGTTAAGTGGGGACACAAGGAGGAGAGGTGTGAATGTGTACAAGATAACAAGTGTGTGTGTGTGTGTGTGTGTGTGTGTGTGTGTGTGTGTGTGTGTGTGTGTGTGTGTGTGTGTGTGTTTGTAACTAGATGCGGACAGTGGAGGAAGGGTGTGCTGTTTGAGCCAGCAGAGTAAGTGTGTGTTCACGAAAGAGACACAGTGAGCACACTCAAGAGTGTGGCAAGTGTATGGACAAGGAAAAGGGAGCGGTATACATGAGGAGACGGCAGACACTACTGTGTGTGTGTGAGTGTGTGAGTGTGTGTGTGTGGAGGGGGGGAGGGGGGCTTCAAGCTCCACCTACACTCGTCACTGTATCTTGAATAATGGTTGTTGAATAGCCGGCAGCTGCAGCCCGCTACTGCTTGTATCTATGTTATCTATGAGATCTATAATATTCTTTGCATAGGCCAAATATCCTCAAAGAATAGAAACATTTTTTAATGAAAATTCATTGTTAAATATAGGTCGTATGGATTACGGTTAAGGCGATGGTCAGCAGTAAAGATGGATGTCCCAAAGTGAGGCGCAAGGGAATATGGAGACACATGGAGATTATCAGCAGTTTCCCATGTGTAATCAATGTATTTCATATTATCTGGTATAATGCAGCCCTCAAAGAATGCTTCAAATGTAAGGAATATTAGATGCTGCAGATTGGTAGAGCTCGGACTCACATTCTGAACCTAAGTGAGTCTGATGATGGAGTCCAGTTCAGGCCATTATTTCTTTTATTCCACCTGCATTGGATCAGTTCGGGCTTATTTTTCATCACGTCCATAGAAGTAAAACACTCCTCTAAAAAGGTGACTGTGGTTTTCAACTTCTTAGTTTGCTGTCAAATCCAGAAAAATGCTGATATATCTGTAGAGGATATTTTTAATGCTGTAATGTTTGGTTGATTGACAGAAAATGATGTGGCAAGACTTAATAACAGAGCAATTCAGCAAGCTAAAATGACACATATTTGCTTGCCTTGTTTGCTTTATAAAGGTGAGGAGTTTTATATCACGTTAAACTGTATTATTACACAACCTGTGAGGGCTGTTTTTTCACTTTTTTCCCCACATCTTATAAACTAATTGGTTTGTCATTACTGACAATGATTGTTAGGTTCAGCCTGTGTATTAATAAAAATATTGATTTGATTTTTTTCTATTACTATGTCAAACAGGTTTCATCACACTTTGTGCGAAATACTGGAATAGCACAGAATTACACAGTGAGTGACTCAGTGACTGAGTCTTTTCTTGCAGCCATACATCAGTTGAACACTGGGTATCCCTGCTCAACTCTCTCTCTCGTCATTAATATGAATTACCATGCCTCAGTCAGCATCGCCTGAATGGTTGCATAATCAGACTAGCTGAGCAATTTGGATGTAATATATATTGTGGCGCCATAAAAGGCAGACTTTCCTGCTCTAACTCAGCTCTGAACTGCACTGCACTCTGATGTAATGATCTCAAATGAGTCTTCACAGTCGGAGCTCAGTGTAGCCCGCCAGCACGAGTTGCTCAAGCTGATCGAAAACTCTGTTCTGACAGGAAAAAAAAAAAAAAAATGTTTTACTTCACTTTATATTGCTGTTGCATTAAGCATTATTCTACAATTGGTGAAATGGAGTTACAGTTTGATGACCTTTCAGGTAGTGGGAAGAGACAAAACACACTATCAGCCTCTCTGAAGTTCCTGCACTGACTAAAAATGGATTTAAAAAGCAGAGTAGTGCAGCAAAATGTAGCTCAAGGGAATTTTTTTTTTTTTTAAGTGCACCCAGAAATACAATTTATTCAAAAAGTTACTTATGCATATATATCTGCGACTTGGAGTCCATCTCCACTGCAAAGCTCTGCAACTACCTGCAGCTCAGCCAGCATTCCCTGAAGGCAAACTTATCATCAGCACACAAAGCTAAAACCGGTCTGCCTTCCATCTCTCCTGACATGAAAACTCAACTAGAGCTTATGCTCAAAAAGAATTTTTAGTCATGAAGGACCCAAATGGTCATATAAGGTATAAAATGCTATGTCTAAGAAAACTCAAATTACAGATACATTTTAAATGTAAATAAAGATTATTCACAAGATACTATTTACATGATTTTGTTGCTGTGCGAGCTCTGTATGATGAAATCAGGATGCAAGGTGCAAGGTGATTAGAGGCACTGCTTATCAACCAGAAGGCCTTGGTTCAAGCCCTTTCAACAGCCCCCTTCAGCAGCTGTGCTGATGGGTCCTTGAGTAGAACAATGACTCGCCACCAGATTCAGGGATGCTTTTTTTTGTAGCTCCTTGTGCAAAAAACCAACAGAGTGTTAGTCAAAAGCACATTTAATGGGGGATTACAAACACGAGGTAAGGAGGTGTGAGTGTGTGAGTGAAGAGCAAGATGGGATGTTAAGGCAAATAGCCACACCCACACAACACATATATTGTAGTGTGTGATGCATGATCCACTGAGCTCAGCTGTGTGGGTAGACAGTGGAGCCCTGTCTCCAACAGCAGCATTCAGCTCACAGCTGCAACTTTACACACACACACACACACACACACACACACACACACACACACACACACACACACACACACACTGTGATAACTGCTATTTGTGTGGCCTAAGTGTTGTCATTGATGAGGCTCAATTGCTATTGAGCGTCAGTTATACTGTACCCATATGTTAATGAACACACACTGATCATCCCTGTATACACACAGACATGAATTCTGCCAGGAGTCTTTTTATAAACAACCTGTAATTTGTGGATAATTTAATACAGTTGTTTTTTCTGAAAGTTCAACTATAGAACATTTCAGACACTATTCAACTGGGTATAAAATAATGTTATATGCTGTAATGTACAAGTTTGTGAGTCTCTGCTTAAGAGCCACACTAAATATGCTTTCAGTTAAGCCTTACAATGCAGACAGAGAGACGCTTGAAAAAACCCTGCAACAGTGTTGACTTTGTTTAGCTGAAGGTTGGCCCATGGTGCCTCAGTACTTAGTCACAAGACAGGTTATGCACACAAAGAGAAGAAGACAACTGCATGCTGCAGATAACAGGGATTTTGTGATATGGCTTACTGCTTATCATAAGACTTATATGAATAATTTACTCTAGACATGCTAACATGCACACACACAGAAAAACAAGCAATGCACGCACCGTGATGTGCAAGAAAAAAAACAGGCACCTGTGTGTATGTTGTGAATAATGTTGAGACTGTGTGTGACACGCCTGGTATTTTAGCATTTCTACTTGAAATTTTTTCAGTGATGGCGTGGTGGTGAAGCGCACTTAATCAAGTGTGGCCACAAAGTACTGCGTATCCAACAGTTATCTTCTATCTTTCTACATTTAATATTTATAGGACTATTAGGGCTATTATCAACATGAAACTCACCATGAAAATGTGATTATTGCTCTAATGTACAAGATTGTTTAAGACCCACAATGCAGAGAGAGAGAGAGAGAGAGAGAGAGAGAGAGAGAGAGAGAGAGAGAGAGAGAGAGAGAGAGAGAGAGATGCCTGTAGTCCAATATTGTCTATCCATCCATTGTCACAAAGCTGTGTTTTGTGAGGTCACTGTGACTTTGACCTTTTCTCTTTGACCTTTGACTCCCAAAATCTAATGGGACAGACGGACAGTCAGATAGACGGACGTACAGGCGGATGGACAACTCGAAAACATAATGCCTATGAATCTGGCCATCGCTGGCGAGGAGGCATAAAAGCATTACTTTTTTATCAAGGTATTGAATTGTTCTGGTTCATTATATTTCACTGTCACAGTAAGAATTATTTCTAATACACACAAAGCACGTCGTCCCTCTAGTGTAGCTCAGTGACAACAAATCAACCAATCAGAGTACGGCTACAAACCAACTTAATGATCAGAATAGAGCTACAAACCAACCCACCCAAATCCAACCCACAGACGGACGGATGGATGGACAACCCGAAAACATAATTCCTCCGGCCCTGGCTGTTGTCGGCATGGGGGCATAAAAACTCTCAGACACTTCTTTCTTATTCACGAGAATCATCTGCTGATGTAAATCATGACTCGCAAAAAGGGATGTCAGAAGACTTACGATGAAGAATTGCTGATTTGCATAAAGCTGAAAGGGTTACAGAGTCATCTCAAAGAGTTAAAATATTATATATATCAGTCCACAGTCTGACAAACTCTCTATAAATAGGGATAATTTAGTTCTGTGGATACTCTTCCTAGAAGTGGGCGTCCAGCTAAGATGACTTCAAAGGCACAACACAGATGCTCAATGAGGTAAAAAAAAAAAAAAACAGAGTAACAGCTAACAGCTTAAAGGAATCATTGGAGCTGATTAACATCTCTGTTCATAAATCTACCACATGCAAATCAATGTGCAAGGTTGGATGGAAAGTGGTAAACTAAAGGGAAAACAACATTGCACGGCTGAAGTTTGCCAAAGAGCATCGTGACACTCCACAATGAACATGGCTGCACTGTGGTATTGTTATTTGCTTACCTGGACTGTTTGTATTTCTGCCATATGCAATATTTTAATATTTAAGAAAATTATACTATGAAAATATTTTGTATATTTCATATTTAATATTTTGTATTATATTAAGTTTTGCAATTTTATATAGTCATATATTATGAAAAACACCTGATATATAAAGACAATAATATAAGTACAAACAAAAAAAAATTATTGAAACATTCAACATAATACAACAATATAAACCCCCTGCATATTGCCCTAGCCCAATTTTTACTTAAGCAAAGGATAAGAAAACATATTCGTGCACTAAAAGTCACACAATAACTAAACACAAACTAAACGATCAGGGCAGCAGAAGATCAGCAACTCCCCTGTTCTGCAAGGTAAAATGACGTACTTTGATGCTGACAAACGCCTCGTCTGATTACATTGCAGCAGCTGTTTAGCAGTTGAGGGGCAATCTGTTCTTGCTTCTTCTGTACTGGACCGATGGCAAAGATATTTGTCCGTATCAATCATTTACACCCAAACACATGGGAAGGCCCAGGTTCAAAATCCCCCGAATTATCTTTTAAAGCTTCTCTGACTCAATCATACAGTATATGGTGGTGGGATTTTTCTCTTACCTTCACTGCTGTGGCTCTGTGCTGTGGGTCTGTGAGGTTGTTCGCATTATTCCTATCATTGCGACGATTAGATTTGAATCAGAAAAGAGCATGGTAATTTGGGGTTATTTTTAAGATTTTGAACTTCATGAAGACGTACAGATATGAAAACAAACATGGTGCTTGATCAACTGGTTGTTTCAAAGTTACAGTGTTCATGTGCTGCAGCAAAGTCTCCTGGATAATTAGTTTCAGTTAAAATGTTTGACAGAACTGATTTAAATAAGTCTTAAAACTGATCAACACTAGAGTAAAATATTTAGAGCCAGGCAGACAGTTAGAGAAACAGATAGAGGAAAATATTTTAGTTGGTTTGGGTTTGACTCTCATCACATCCGCCACAGAAAACCTGAAAGACAATTCTCTCTCTCTCTAAAGCCCCCGTCCAATATCTTCCTCCGCTTGTCACTGTACTCTACTATTATTCCTCTCCGTTTCTTTCCATCATACAATCTGACTTGTTATTTGCTTGACCCATGCCCTCCCCAACCCCCCCTCCTTCACCCTCTCTTTAATATCAAACTTCAAGTCGCTCGTCTCTTTAATGTCACCTTCACTCAGACCCTCAATTTTCTCTTGCCGTCTGTCTGGCCACCTTATCGGCTCTTCTCATCCTCACTATCTGTTTAATTCTACTGCTTCTGCGAGTCATTTCCCCTCTCCTCTCCTCTGTCTCTCCTTTCTCTTCCCACACTCATTTATCGTTCTTGTTTAATCTCCCTTATTCCTTGCTCTATTCTCTTCGATCTCCCTCACATAGCCTTCTGTCCTCATGTCTACTCAGTCACTGCTGCTGCTTCTCTAGCCCACCTCTGTCTCCCTTCTGTCCTGTCTCCTCTCATCCACTTAATCTCACTGCAGCTCTTCTTCTATCCTCTTAACATTCACTACTGAAAGCACTAAGTTGTCAGGTGCTTAGTTTGCGCTACTCAATGCAGATTTAGATATCAACGTGAGATAACACACTAGGATACTATGTATAAGCTTTAATGTTGTTGCTTTTACCAATATTTGAAAAGCACTAGCAGGGCCTTGTTGCTACTCTAGTCTTTTGTATAGTCAAAAATTCTTGGCATGACTTGAACAGGAGACAGAGATCACTAAGCCTAAGGAAATAGCTGAATTTAGTAACTTTGGCAGTGGTATGTATTTGTAGCAGTTCATTACCCAGTGAAATCAAACAACCAGCGTATAGTTCCTTTAAATTACATGAATTGTATTAATGCTGTAGATCTAGACGCCAATGATGATAGCTCTGCAGTGGTTTGTTGACACTTCAACAGGTCTTTTCATCAAGTAGGAGATATCTGCGACTCTCACAACACAGAGGCTGACGTTCATGTTTTGTCCTAAACATTACGACGTGAATGCAACATTACCAGACCATCCTGCATCAGGCACACCAGCACCACCGGTGAGAGTTCCTTTGTTGCAATGTGTATTTACTCAAGGCTTTTTCTATCTAACAATAGCTTTCTGGCTGCTGGATTTCAATTAATATTTCCTCTCCTCAAAGAGTACTCTCTTCAATTGTATAATAATGTCTGGTGGTGCTTTTCAGGACTTGAAATTACTTAAGCCTCAGTCTTGTTTGAATGACATGCTGTTATCACCAAACAAACTTTGGCAATGCTCCTGTGGTCTGAGATGGATACACAATACACAACAAAAGACCTTATTCAGATGTTCTCTCTAATGAATTAGAAATTTAGATTCTCTCCCTCTAATAAATTAGAGGGAGAAGGATGAGGGAGTTTTAAAGTCTACCCAATGCCATTAATTATTAGTAGTGATGAGCTAATCTTTCCATGAGGAACATGGAGATGGAGTCTTCATTATACTTAAGGATCATAGGTTTTTCTTTTTATTTCCCAATGTACAACAAAGTTGTTCTTGCTACTAGACAAACAGGGCTAAAATGCAACTGACCTGCTGAATCCCAAGAAGGAATTAACTGTTACACTACAGAGTGCTTGAACTAAAATTGTATTTTTAAATCAGTTTGTCACACAGATTTTTGTGTAATTGATTTTTGACCTACTATCTTTAGCTGTGGCCTGTGTCAACCAGTAAGTGTATGAAAAACTAACTCCAGTTTAGTAATTTCACACTATATTTTACATTTCAGGCATTAATAATCCCTGAATACTGTGAAACAATGCCTTACCTCCTCAGCTCTGGCCCTGTGCTGCAGTCTTGTGATTCAGTATTTCAGAGCAGAGAGCAGAGAGAAATTAGCCCACTTACATGCAAATTAGCAAATTGCATCATCTGACACTCATGATAGGCGACTGGAAATTAAGCACTGCCAAAGACTTGTGTTATTTGCAAAAGCCACGCAGCACAGTCTGTACAGAAGTGAGTGACCTTATCTCAATAAAATACCAAAAGGTCACAGAGCAACAGTCCACATTCATCTACTCTGGTTGAGTGCTATGCATTTGTGATGGTGTGCATTGTGTGTGTGGTCCTCTTTATGTACATACTGATGCCTATATATATATATGTGTGTGTTTCTGTATGTAAAGCTGTGGGTTTGAGTTTTCTATACTGTAAATAGCAATAGGTCATGACAGGAGCTAGAGTGCACCTACCAGTAAAGTATTACCTCCACTTGACTTTACACATCACACAGACCATTTGTCTTTGTGTGTAAGAACACAAACATGAAAAGATGTGTTTCTAGAACCATGACATTTTGGAAATTTCACTCTCATTTCTTTGGCTTACCGACCACCACATGCCAACTTGCTGCAAACATATTGTGGGACTAACTACAACGAAAACAATTTAAACATTCGTCACATATACCTTCTGAATTGACGTGATGAGTGATGAGGACAATCTATCTCATATACACACTCATTGTTTTGCTTACATTAACATCACATTCCAACAGAGAAGCAACATTGTTCTGAGTAATTAACTGTCATCCAACTATCTAAACATTAGCGGAGCAGGCAACACAATATTTCAGGCCCTTTCTTCTTAAGTACACAGACAAGAGACAAAAAGCAAAACGAGATGAAAGCAGGAAGGAGTTGTAATCCCTATTCACAGCCACAGTTTTGCAGGTACTGCACTGTAAAGTTACAATTAAAGTGGATATAATCACTATTTTTGTATCATGTATCAGTTACAGCATGGCTCAATCATGGTGAGCCTGCACCTGAATCTGTAGCTCTCCTCGCCTTTCTGGAGTTCACAGGGAGTTTTAGTTTGTTTTTTAGCTGAGTGGACGGAAAATTTTGGTTCAGTCTCACTGCTCTCATGGAGTGGTTTTTGGCTGCAGCAGGCATCTGTTTTCAACTAAAAAGCTCTAAAAACCCACTATACACTACCTGCCCAGCTCCCGGCAGCAGACAGACACAGTTAACAACTAGCTGGCGAACATAGTGGAGCATTTAGCAGCTACAGATCCAGACATTTCCCTCAGGAGTAGGCGGCAACCAAAAACAGAGCTAAAAGGGAATGAATAATATGGACCTACTTATACTGTGAATACGACTCAAAATGAATGATATTGTTGTTGGATGTGTAAATAAGCAACTGTTGGATCACAAGTTTACCATATCACCTATAAGATGATGATGTCAATGTTGTGTTCACAGCTTGTTTCTGAATCCAAGTGGCCAAGAAAATCAGTCGCTGCAGGTTTAAGATTTTCATGACATAAAACCCTGTTTTTGATAGTATTTCTGCATGACATTTTCTTCAGCAGTAGCCATTTACATTCTATTATTGCCTCTTTATATAGTAGTTTTCATTGTTAGCAGGGGAATCTGCCATTTCCATGTTGGATTCAATAATATATTTTCTTATTTATTTGTTTTTTTGAGAAAATGCCAAATATTTTGTGGTTAAAGCTACTCAAATGTGAGAATTTGATTCTTTTCTTTGTCACACATGATGGTAAAGTGAATATCAAAGCAAGACTGTGGGAAAACAATCAGCCGATTCAATACGGAAAATAATCATTGGTCGCAGCCCTAATCCAGCGTTACTTTGTATAATTTTATCTCACCACCGTTCATTTTGCTGCTCATGTTAAAACAACATGAGCTTCTGTAAACAGATAAAACAGTTGCTCTTCTGTTGTATTTATGACAAAGTTACTGCTCAAGGAGTGACTGCTTCCCTCAGAGTTTTGGCACCTGAAATTTAATGCGGAGATGACATACATCCAAGAAAAACTCACGTCTCATCTTTTCACCCTTCTCTCACCGTCTGTATATTCTCTGTCCTCCTCCCTGATCCCCACACACAAACACACCCTACTGGATTGTGTATCAGAGGCCTTGTAGTGGATTATGTTGTACTGTGGATTGTGGGATTAACATATACACAGAGAAAATCAGACACTGTCCTCTGCACACCACCAGCGAAAGCACACTGAACCTCAGCGGCACCCTGACAGGAATAGGACAGGATACACCCACCAAGACTCAGTTTAACCAGTAGCCATTGCTTTCTCTGGTGTAATTTACACAGCGTGACAGGATGATATCATGTAAACAGCAGTATCAAACTCAGTGGTGCAATTTAGAGGATACATGAAACTATGTTTTTCCATGTCCATCAACAACACAAGGTGTATATTTCATTATGAATACAATGACTAAAAGAAGATGTTATTTTTATGCAGTAATTTATAAGTAATTTAGGTATAAGAATAACAGTGGAAATTAACAATATGTAATAAATCTGCTCAGTAAATAAAATTATTCAAGTTATTAGCGATTTTCTTTGTCAAATCTGTGGAATTGTTAGATGAGGAGTCAGTGGTTTACTCCCCGCTGCATCATTGTCTACAATGAGCAGTAAGACTGCTGTGTGCTGGCTGAGTAATTGCTTTCCAGTAGAGAGTGTGTGGCCTCACTCACGTGTTGGCTTCAAATTACAGACACTTCAAGCTCTAGTGTGGATGTTGGCCATTCTCAAACCATTCGTCCTTAAATGGATGAATGTGTTACCTTCAGTTGCTGTTTTACATTCATATTTGGTACGTTGTGGAAGGAAAGTTAAAAAGAACTGGCCTCTTGAGACAGGTAGTCTGTCACACTGAACAGGTTGTCTTCTGTAATGTTTGTAAAAGTATTGTAGTTAGAAGGTAGGAGAGATGTATCTATCAATCTAAAAAGTGTTGTCAATGTTGTAATTAGTAATCTGGTTAATCTATTCAGATTGGGATGTGACAGTGTCTGTCCTGCTGGTGTGTTTTAACACCTTGACCTGCCTCCCCTTATGAATTTCTGTCTTGTGACAGCCGTGAAACTGTGGCTACCGCAAGTCCTTATGTGTGACAGTGCAACTTGTCCAAGGTAACCCCTCGAAGGCTAAATTTATCCTGCACTGATTAAGTAACATGGTGTGTGCATGCCAATGCCTCAGAGGAGCTGATTTTATTATTTCTATGATCTGGGGACAAAATTATAAGTTCAGCTGGCTTCAGTTACTTTAATGGTCAAGGAAAATCTTAATGAAGAGCTCAGTTTAGAAAGTAAAAACTTTAACACTAATCAGCAATTTTACTCATCGTAATGAATGTCCCTGTGGTGACTTTGAGAGTCATTGTTTCATTAAGGAGTTAAGAGGAGCTAAAAGGGCAGATTTAAACCAAACCTGTGCAACTCTGGCTGAACAGCAGCCACTGGGGGTTTACAAGTAGAAGAATAATTTCACATTCAATTTCCTTTCATTTTCCAAATGTCTCTTGAGACGAGGGGAAAGTGCAATGGGACCACATGCAGGAAACAAACATCTCCTGGTGATTTACAGTGAGTTTACTTTCTTCGTTAGTAAACCATAAAAAAATCAAGCATGTTAAAACATTGTGTAACAGGCAGTAAAGAGTCAAAATTAGCAAACTGACTCAGTAATGTCAGTTACTTACTAACATCTATCTAAAGTTGCAGACATTAGCCACAATAAGCTAAGACACCAAAAAGGTTGTAGTGGAAAAACCAAGTGAATTGAACTGAGCGATGATGTGTTTATTTTTTATGAATTCAGCGTTTTAAATATAAGAGGATGACTGTTATATTTCTTCTTTTGAAATTTACACAGTCTCAGTTTAAAAAGCTTATGTAACTTATAAGCTTTAGGATGACACCTAATTCCTGTCACTTCACTCACAGACAGCATTATAATATCAGAGAACTGAATGTCGTGCTCAATTCATATTCACAATTTAAATACGACTGTATTGTTGTGGAAAAACACTTGACAAAAACACAAGCTTTCTGATGATGAGAAGTGTGAGGTAAACATCCCCCTGCTCTCTCTGTCTCTCACACACACACACACACACTGTCGCTCTTTGTCTCTCTCAGACAGCCCAGTGATCCACAAAACATTGTGACAGCCTAGTCCCTCTCATGGTGACAGCTCTCTCTCTCTCTCTCTCTCTCACATACACACACACACACACACACACACAGCGCGCACACAGAAACAATGCAATTAGTGTAACTACTTGACAGTGGGACTTGGGGAGTCCCTGTCAATCCATTATATGCTGCGTACTGTCAATGCACATTTGTATGTGCTTATGTGTACTCAGAGGTATACACTACTCCTTAGAACACCATGGTAACAATGCTATAATTTATTCATGTATATTTATGTTGCTATTCGTGACTCTGAAAGACAAATACACATTCACATGTCTACCTTAATTTAAGCCAATTTTAAGCCATAATAGTGAAACATTGAGATTATTTTTTGCTACAGCTTGCATAAAAAATGTGTTTTGGTTTGTTTGTCGGCTTATATGGTTTTGATCATCATACAACTGGCTTGAATATGATCACAGACCATGCTACTTAGTAGTTCAAAGCAGGGATTCTCAAGTCAGGGTTTTCTGGGGCAGATACAGTCACTGATTTCATGTCATTACTGTCAAAACAAAACAGATGGCACGGTTCTTATTTTCTAACATATTTACAAAGAGAAACAACCCTGAAAAAGCTGCCGCTCATGCTTCTAATCAACATGTTACAATACTTCCAAGATATTTCAGAAGTAATAGGCTGTTTGGGATCAGATGATGCTTAACAAAAAGTGGCTGCTCAATATGTGATTATGGACAAGTTGTTTTATCAGTGAACATACAAATCAGATACATACATGTGATAATCCTCCATAAGTTTGTTTTCTTACATAGATCAAATTCCCTGTCAGCTCCTAGCATGCTGTTACACGGCTCCAGCATTAGCTCGACACCAGGAGCACAAAGATATTGCCTGTGTGGCTACCTCCCAAGTCCCACAGTGGTCAACAGCGCCATCTCCAGTTCATGTTAGACTACACAGTAACATACTCTAAACTGCTCCATAACAGGTCTTTTACAAGCTCAATAACAAGGCAACACAAAAGACACAATACAGAAATCTTCTGATGTAATTCTGAAATCTTCTGATCTAATTTCTGCCACATTTTAAACGACAGTGCAGGGAGTCTCACTGATCTGAGCACTTCCTCTATTCATTTAAAAACTCTACAACTCTAGACCAAGACAACAAGTATGTGTGTGCTTCTGCCAACACAGTAACAATAGAGTCAGAACAAATCCACGAAGTCCATATCAAATTGTAATAAAAACTTAACTTTTTCTTGACACTTCACTGCTACACATCAGAAAATGTACATTAAAGGATATGCATACATGTCCCACTTACATCAAGTGTTAAAACATTTGAATCCATTACTGAAACATCTCAATGCCCATCATTAAATTTATTCAGTAGCCATTAAAGCTGCTTTTTCACCACAGTGCCAACTTTTGAAAGAACCAGCATGGTGGTAATGTTAAAATGGAAATGAGCTTGAGTATCCCCACAGTGTTTGATTAGGCCTGTTTGCCTCTCTTTTAGCTTCTGCTAAGTTTGATGGTGTTACATAAACCTACTCAAAAATATGTCTCCCCCAGTCATAAAACCAGCACTCCAACCTTTTTTTTTACTGGTATGAAAAATACCATTTAAAAATAAAGCCTCATAAGTTTCTGACATCCAACTGATTGACAAAGACACAAATAGAATGGAATGACTCTCCTTCAAATTCATCGCCAGAGATGAAAAATAAAAACAAATAAAAATTAATGACCCCAAAAATAACTTGCTCCAAGTATATTTTGCCCCACTGACACAGAGAAACACATTATGGTGTTAACAGACAGCTCCCTCTAGTGGGTTAATATTGCACTGATAGGCAGATACACTACACACACACACGCACACACACACACACACAATATGACCCTGTTTGTGTGTGCACTAACCAAGTTGTAGTGAAGTCTCAGTGTGGTAATATCCATCTTGTTGCTTCTTTTTTAACATGGAACAAAGATCCACCCGCTCCACCGTCTGGTCTCCAAAAAACCTGAGTGACAGAGGCAAAGTGAGTATGAGAACATAAAAGACACAGGAGAGAGTGTTTACGCCTCCAGCAAGTAGTACAGGCACATGTCAGTCACTACAGCCACTTTACAGCAGTGAGTCACTCAAATTAGAACTGACAACAAAATGTAACTGCATGGAGCAGTGTACTTGGCCAATGTGTATTTACATCCTAAGAATGACCAAACTGGAAACAAACGATGATGCAATGTGATACTGTTCAAATAAAACAGATACATTTGAAATTCAAAGAAATATTAAAACACCAGTGAGTCACAAAACTGACTAAAAAGAGAAATGGTATTTCTTTTCTATTACTATGCATATATTGACTAAAATGTTGTGCTTACATCTATAGCAAGTCTGCAGTGTGGACACAAAACATTACACAATGTCCCACTGCATTTGGTAGCATACTTAGTCGCCCAAATACTTAAGTAGCTACATGAAAAACCAAGCACCTACTTGTTAGTATAGTTGGAGTAAAGGGCTGGGTCCACACGCTTTATACCCTATGAGACACAGGGAAAATGCTGTTTATGTCATGTTTATCACACTTCTTAGGACATGCACAATCATTCTTGACACACACAAAAGACAGATTAGGGGAGGACAGAAAAGCAGCCCAGCAGGCGCCAGGCAGGATAAGATGTCATCAGGTGTCAAAGGAAAAAAAAAAAAAAAGAAGATAGATGCTATCCTTCCTCTGTCTCTCCCCTCCTGACCACTGCTCGTCTCTGCTTATCTTTCTGTCCTCTCCACCCTTAACTGCCCTCCTCTCTTTTATTTATATCTTTTTCAATTTCATACCCACTCCCCCATTCACACCATAACACCCCCCCCCCCCCCCC
>NW_019525453.1:906820-958588 GCF_002814215.2 Seriola lalandi dorsalis | reverse complement strand
CCCCCCCCCCATACTTTATCCTAATCCCTCCCAATATAACAGTTTTTGGCTCTTAGTTTGACATCATAAATTATGAAATTATATACACTCAATTTGCTTTTAAGACACCACAGCAGGTGTGTTATTCGTACTAATAGTTTTGACTGGAGCACTAATTTGGAATCTAACTACTGGATCACACATTTTACAGCCACTGAGAGTTTAGCTGGATGAGGACAGAGGTGTGACACTGCAGCTGTTTGGCATCTCTCTCAGTCTGTTTGTTATGAGAAAGCAAGCTAATGTAGGACTGTGTATGAAAGCACAAAAATGCATCATGAATTTTTTTTTTTTGAACAAGTGAAACTATTCTGATTTTATCCATTAAAACCAAAATGTGCCAGTGCAACAACTGACTTGGTAATTAGTTTAAAATGAGCTATTTCCATACACTGTATATTGTGTATGCGCAATGCATTGGCCTCAGGTTAGTTGATATTCCTGACATCCCAGTGTGGAGGGACATACTGTATTTCCTTTTGTATTTCCTAGTCTCTGCACAACCTCAACATTTAATATTCTTAGTACAAATTAAAATCAACTTAATGGGTTAAAATATGTTAAGAAATTCAAATTGAAGCATGAACAATTAGCATAAAAATGCCCTAAGAATCTGTCAAACACTGGTGGTAAAAGGACAGGTTGTAACGATTCCCCTAAACCATGGTTCAGTTCGTATCTCTTATAGATCTTCATATCTATCTTTTTGTTCTTTTTTTTTCTTTTTTTAGAGGAGAGGATAACCAAATAGTACCCACATTGCTGGGCCCAGGGGCTCTGTAATCTCACAGTTATTATCCATCTTGAGCTCATTAAACTAGATAGCCTAATTATTACCGCAGGGGGGAGTGTTTCAGTTCCGTCTTCCGGCCTCCCGACATGAGATTGTGGATGTTTGTGTTGCAGTTTCGGTCTCGGTTTCAGAATCATTACACCCCTAGCAAAAGGTAGGTTGGACTGACAACTACGTTTTTCTCTAAGTTGATATTGGCTCACACTTGTGGTATGCTAATATATTGAGCATATCTACACACTTTTTCATGACCAAACTCTAACGATAATATGTGTGTAAGCGTACGTGTGCGTACCTGGGATCGTAGTTTTGATGCTCTGGACAACTTCATAATGGTGAGGTGGGGTTCAAACCCACGATTGTCTCCTTGCAGAAGACCCTGCTCCTCAAAACGACTTCGCAACAACTCTGCAACAAACATACACAAAGTTTTGAAAAGGCAAAAGTTATATAAGCAACCACTTATAAATAAGGCCAAAGAGGAAGGCCGTAAGTTGACATAATGCAAAATGTTACTATAACATACCCATAACATCATGAGTATGCTGTACATCCACCTCTATTTCTATGAACCATTTCAAATCCGTTTTATGGACTTTTGTAAAAAAAAAAAAAAAGGAAAACACAAATAGTTCAACAAAGATCGCTGAGAATGGAAAAAAAGCTTTTTGCTGGAGAATCATTTGACCACGCAGACAAAGACAGACACACAAACAAGGGCACAAGCATTGACACACACACAACCTCCAAGGTCACACACACACGGTCAAAGATGCACACACCAACTGATGAGGTTTAGAGGGAAACCATAGAGGTATTTTTAGAAGAGGAGCTGTAAAGGGAGAGAAAGGTTAGTATATAATCAATAACAGTGGCGGAGAGAGCAGACGAGAGGACGGGAGAGTCTGACTTCCTGCTTCACCCTTATTTTACTCTTCCAACAACAATAACAATACGTGGACCCTTTGCTTGTGACCTTTTCTTATCACTGTTTTGCTTCTCATGTCCGAATTATAATTAGAGGTTTGTGAAAGGAAGCATCACTCTTCATTAAGGATCCTTGTTAAACACCAAAGAGTAAATGGTCCAGTTGTAAGGGTTTACAAGAAGCTAAAGTCCTCATCTACAGTACATACATGCAGAGCTGACTGTGTCAACATCAGCAGTTTGGTTATGGTACTAATATTAAGAATTTTAAGCTGTACTTTATATGCTATACTCCAAAAACTTATACTTTTAAAAGAGATTAAGAGCAATACAGTAAATAAACAAAGTGACACTGTTAGGGGTCAAAACTCAATATCACAGCTAGCAAAATGAGCTTGATTGAATATTTCTTTAAGTAGGTAATGAGCACTGCAAACTAATGTTTCACAAACAAGTTTGTACAGAAGCGTATGGACATGACTTCTGTTGCAATGTTGTTTTGTTATGACAACCTATTTAGTGGTTTGAGGCATATATGGATAAATGTGTTTCATTTATATCAGAGGGACAACAGCACATTTAAACTCACAGTCATTGCCAGTGACCTCTGTTTGGCAGTTTGAGGAGGTGTTCAGACTATACAGAGGTGCTGCTGTATTTTTGCTGCTTTGGGCTGTTTTAAAGCCAAACTACAGTCATACTTCATTTGACGCATGCAGGCAAACATTCTTTCCTAAACGTCAAGATTAAATGAGCTCTTGAGCAAAACTGTTTCTATTAATACTTTCTCGACACACTTCAGGCTCAGTGCAAAACATACTTAATCAATCAAGGGTTAGGGCTGACTGCGTTTGACTGGGCCAATTATGGAGGGTCTGCCTCTTATGTCTGCTGAGAGGCTCAGAAACTTTGATGGAGAAACGTAAATCCAATTGGAGGCTGCAAATTCAAGTGGGGGGACACACCCACCGCCACTGCAACCCCCTCTGGCAATTTGGTATGAAAAGTTAATCTTAGCTTCTATACCTGATTACCAATGAAAGTGTCCAAACAATTCAAACTCATCACTTTAAGGTCTTGCAAACAGAAAGACAGAATGGGATGAAAACAAAACCTCCTTTGAACTCTTGCAAAGTTTTTATTAAGAACTTTTGGTCCCTTGAATTTCCTTTTATATCAAGCCGAGATGAAATGCCTTTTGGGTTTTGTCTCAGCTTGGCCATCAGTAATAGCCAAATGCTAAAAATGCTGCTCCAATACAATATGTTCAGGCAATTTAATATAAATTTATGATAACCCATCAACTCCCCTATAGCTAGACACAAATAACAAAATGTGGATCACATGCACATTAATAAAGTCCCTCAATTTGTGTCTACTTTTAAAAATCACTGCATATTTCTGATCTGATATTTTAGAGTGGAAATGGACGGTAATAAGCAAATGTGAGTTCATTTACTCTGTCTAGCTGTGAGTGTCCGTGTGTGTTTGTTGGTATCACGAGAGCAACAGAGCGAGAATCCTCTTAGAAATGTTGGCTTAATGTTGTTGCCTCTGGCACAACACAAAAACATACACGCAAATGCTTCTGCCTCCCCCCCAGTCAGGTATAATGATGTAAAAGGACAAATGTAAGTGGACGTGTCACGCACACACACAATGTACACACACATGTGAAGTGAAAAGAAAGTAAAAAAGACAGCGACAAAGAAAGGCAGCAAATGTCAAGTTATTTCACCAGATCCACTTATGCTAGTTGCAGAAAGAGAATGTAGTTACACTGAATAACCAATCAGTGCCTGTGGTTGACTTTCAAGGATTAGGGCTAACATACATCGGCACATTGTATGGTATTACCATGCTTTATTTTCAATTAAATACTCAAACTGGGCCCTGGCCTAAATAAGCCACATTTTCACACTCTTTTATTAGTTGTTTATTTCAAGAACTCCACTGTTTAATCTAATCTCCAGGTCACTCCAGGATAAAAGTCAGGCTTAGATCACCTCTGAACTTTGAATGTGAGAGTGTGACAGTTAGCATTACAGCCTAAAACTGTCTAATCTGTGACCTCCCATAGCAAAGGCCCCAGGACAGCAAGCATCCACCCTGAAGAAGTGTCCTTAAGAAAGACACTAAACCCTCCAACCAGCTGTGGGTCTCCTCAGCTGACTCCAAGTTCAGACCTCCCTCCACAGGGACAGAAAAAGACAAGTACTGCATCACAATAACATTCAATAATGTGATTTAGCTTCTAGCAAAACACAGAATGAAAACCGCTTATAAAACAAAATGTAATTCAGTACTTACAGCCTATACATCAATGTGACAGACTTACAGAGGCGTTGGACGATGACATGAGAGTGAAAAGCTATACATTTGTCACTGACCTGCCAGGTTATCCAGTGTGTGTCTGTGTTGTCCGGGGGCCAGCCCAACAAACACCACCTCCTTCCTGAAATGACCGATGCCTGAGAAGGGCAGCACCAGATTCCGCCCACCCAGCAGCTCAGCCAATAACGGCTCGACCTGGGTCAGCGTGGTTGCCGCTCTGAAAGGAAATATACACATGAATATACATAACACACAATGCCGCGCACACAATCACACAGACAGACAGACAGACAGACAGACACACAGACAGACAGACAGACAGACACACACACACACAGACACACACACACACACACACACACACACACACACACACACACACACACACACACACACCAATTCACAACTTAATCCTCTCCCTCCCTGCCTCCCTCCCTCCGTCCCTCTCCTATTACATAACGAGAGAATAGTGATTACTAATGACACAATCTTTTACTTGATGTAGATTAAGCATCGCTATCATCACATAACTCGGCTTCGTCATTTCCAGCGCTCTTTCATGAAATGCTAGAGTAATAACTTCACATAGCTTACATAAATATTACAGCACCATGTATTAGCACACAATGTGGGTAACATTTATTTCACTTTGCCTAAAAATCACACAAATTGGTGGGATTTTTCCGCACTGTTCGCATTAATTACAATAACAATGTGTGGATTAGATGACACATTTTACCAAAACAAATCAAAAATATTCAGATGTTTGAGATGTCTGATGATGATGCACAGGCAGAGTATAAATATTTCAGAAGTACCAGTCGAAATGACCTTTAAAAAGGACAGATTGTAAGATATAAAATTTATGTGCGAAATAGGGATTGTTTATTCTGACTGGCATGTTTGAGTGTTGACTGTTCTTCCTAAAACTTCTTCAACAGTATTTTCAAGGCTCATTACTGGAATCTAAACCTGAAAAAATGAGTCACTGCAGAGCAGTGACTCATTTGCTCCCTGTCTTCAAATCTGCTGTAGTCTGTACATTCACAACTGAAACAAGACTCTGTGAAGGGATCTCGATCTGTGATTCTATGATATAAAGCATCACAGAGAATAGATGGAATCGCATGAGAAAACATAATTATAGCCATATTCAGTGGTACTCTGTTTGACTGAGGCTCTGCGTTTTAGCTGTGAACAATTCGGAAGATGGAGAACGCATGAGAAAGGAGAGATTTCATTCAATTTTATCCTACATTACAGAATAGACAGGAGAGAAAGCAATCTGTCACTGCAGAAAAATAATCTACAGCACAGGTCTGTGTGCATGTACACCAAAAAGCCAATCAGTATTGATCTGCATGGATAACTGGGTGCATTAGCAGAGGGACACATCAATAATGCAATATATATTTATACTGTGATATCATCTCTTGCAATCAATTTTATGGATATAGTCGCACTAATATTGGATTTTGTTTTGTTTGAACATTTGAACTGTAGCGTCTGGTAGTCGAGCTTTTGCCAACTAATGGGCTGTTTGACATTTAAGTAATGACTCATGTCAGCGTTGCCGTTTCTGTATTACATACAGTATGGATCCAATTCAGTTCAATTTGGTACGCTCCGTTTCATTTCAGCTTTCTTAAAAATAAAAATAAAAAATCTGTAAAATTGAAAGCTTTTCATGTGGTAATTTCTGCTATTTTAAAAAACATAATTAAGCCAGTTATGGGATGTAACTGTAATGTCACTGTTATCATGTGAAAAACATTGCGGTAGTATATTATCATATTTTAGTTTGTAATTTTCAGGCCTGTTGACCTGTTTCACTGCAGACATATTTACATGTCATAGTAGGAAGAACGCAGGTCTAATTAACAACATTAATGATGGAAGAATTTGTTTTAACATGAAGGAGCCATTATTAACGTCACACCTGAGCATTTCTTTTCTGACAAGTCAAACTGTTTGCCGTGAAATGATGGTTTCCATTTCTTTATTGTATCAAACACTTTAAATATCACCACTTTGCTCCACTAATATCACACATTCGCTGACTGCAGTTGTTTTTACGTCCTTTGACTTATTCATGTTGTGCAATTCTATAGTAACTTGGATTTAGTTAAGCTGCACAAGCAATAGGGGACTGACATGTACTTAAATATACTGTATGTGTGTGTGAATGTGGCAATAAAGTGCTTTTAGAGGTCGATAAGACTAGAAAAGTCCTATATAAGTGCAGTCCATTTACTATTTACCATGTGTCTGCTGAGTTTGTTTGCATGTTTGTGTATATGTTGGCATGTGCATCCACTCACAGGTCTATTTGCTCCTGATTGGCGAGATGAGTGACTAACAGCGTGATGTGGAGAATTGGGATGGGGATCATGGCTTTGGCCAATTGGGGCTCCTGCTGAAGCACCACCTCTTGGACCTCAGCCACGGCTGAGCTTATCTGTCATTGGACAAATTTACTTTTAATCATCAGCATTTACAATAAGGCAGATACCATCACATACAGTGACTGCTCATTCCCTCTCTTCTCTCATCCTCCTTACCATGAATGAGCAGAAGAAAGAAGATGAGAATAAAACATTACAGATGAGGCGTCAGTAGATGATCACCATGGAGTAAATCAATGTTCCTTCAGAGGAGCTTTTTGGTCAATAAGGAACAAGATTTCAGTGTCATCAGGCGTCAGAAAATTGAATCCAGAATGTTTTTTCCTTGAGTGATTTCCAGCCTGCACAGATCAAGGTACACTGACCATGAACAGATGTCAAATAATGAATCCAACAATGATCTGGAGAGAACAGATTAAAGTATTCACCAAAATGGGGCAATACAAAGGGTTTCTGCAACAGCTTCTCTCATCTCATCTATTACCAACACATGAGGAGACAACAAGGTCGACAGTCATCGGTTTCTGCGTCATAATAACAGAAAGTGGTAGCAGCTAAAACAAAGATTGATTTTATTAGCTTCACAAAAACAAAGAACAGCTTTAATTCCAGAAAGTATGCAATTGGTCAGATGAGGAAAGAAATACAAGTGCCACGCTTATTGTAGCATGAAAAAAGGCAGGAATTGGATGAAGAACCATACTGATGTTTATATATGTTTTAGCCAATTTACTCTTAATCTTTATCAGTTTCTAATAATGCCAACTGTTTTCCAAAGCATAGTGTGACCTGAAACAATTAAGTGATTAATGAAAAAGTGAATTCACTCAAAATTTGTTGGTAAGATTTTTGATAAAAGAATCTGTAATTTTGTAATAAGTTGGGTAAAGGGTGCAGAGACTCCAGCATGATCCTTAAAGTACACAAGTATGTGAACAGTATAGTAATTCCTTACATCTGTGTTAGTAATGGGGATGGAGACAAAGTAGTTTGGTCGTTTGTTCTCTTTCTTCTTTTTCTTCTTGTCACCATCCTCCTCACTGTCCACTCGCCCTCCACTTTCTCCTCTCTTCCTCTTTCTCTGGGTGGACTCTGAGCTGGGGACTACAGAGGATGGACATTAATTGAAACAGAAATCATAGTCAGGTTGTCAATAATACAGGCAACTGGCTACTCTGTCAGCTTCAAGGCTGCAGCACAACTTTGTTCCATTTAAATCAGACCTATTAGTCTTTAGCTTTTTGATGGTTTAAAAAAATCCTAACCTTTAATTCAAAAAATAATTAGAAATAATTAAAAATAATATTAAACATACATCCTAGCTCCTTCCATTTGGTGGGGCTGGTCAGAGCGAATGGGAGCTCTGACATTAAATTTTCCGAAGTATCGGCTGACTTGAGCTTTTCCTTCATCAGCTTCTTCCTCTCCCTCCTCATCTTCCTCTTTGTCTTCTTCTCATTTGATCCTGTAGGAGCTGCTAAGAAAAAATATATATAATACAACAAACACACATACATGACCATGGATACAAAAACATACTTATACACAAGTACAGGTGATGATTCGAGAACACACTAAACCTTCTTTGCAGTACTCAGTGGCCAATCCCTTATAATATTGATTGATATGTTCAGTAATACACCTCTGTGTGTATCAGTCAAATGTGGACAAATCAGGAAGCAGGACTGATTTGTTGGATTTATAATTATTTTTGCATTCATGTCTAGTTAGTTGCTGATTAACAATTTCAACTGGTTCTCCAGAAAATTTGCTACATTACAATATTTACAGATATAATGATGTAAAATTATATTACCGTGATAGAAAATCAGAGGAGTAGAAAATCTGCTTAAGTACAGATTGCATATGATGTGGAATATCTGTGGTAATAGGTTATCAAGGGGACGATTAATACTAAGGTACACTTGAATTTTGAACCAGGTAGAGCAATATAATAAAAATGTTTAACTATTATCTGTACTATTACAGATAAAGATATTCCAAACTACTATTACTCAAGTGGAAAGGTTGTAGTCAGCTAACAGCAACAAACATTAGAAAAGAAAGTACAAAACCTTTTTCATCTGAATATAAATCTATCAAGCCATGTCAAAGATGTGTTTACCAGTCTCTACTGTTTATCAAGCTTTTGGCACACCTGGTAATTTGTTTGCCACATAAGTGGCATGCGCCAATTTGCATGCTGATTTTAAATTATTTGGAAACGCTCTCCATCCTGCACAAAGAGTCCCTGCATCGGCTGGATTTTCAGAGCTGTTTTTTTTTTCCCCAAATAAAAGAGTTCAATTGGTACTGTGTGGCCATTTTGGCAAATCCAGACATTATCTCAGGCAGTCAGTCCTACTCACCAGACACAGTGTCAGCGGCCCCTTGCTGGATTTCCATGCTGACTGCATCCACCTGGCCTGGAGTCATTATTATCTTCACCAATTCCCCATCTTCTAGCCTACTCTCCTGTCCAGCTACATCTTCACCACCCTCATCATCATCATCTGAGGCAATCGCAATGGTCTCTTTGCCATAGGAGATACTGGCTGGCTGCATATCACACACTGTTTGCTGGTACAGACAGGTCTGTGCTAGGGTCTAAAGCAGAGAGGAATGATGTAACCAGGTCACAACATTATACTTTTTGTAAACTGAGGTGAGGAAAACACGAGCTTTTTTTCCATCCCAACTGTCATGTCATTACCCTGAGTCCGAACAGGTGTGCAGATGGCTTTATCGCGCTGAGTTTTTGGATGTGATGCAGCCTCCGATCTGATACTTCTTTGACAGCGAAAATCCTCTGTAAACAAACACTTTCTGAACACGTCGACCTGAGGCTCAACAGGACGCGGCTGAAGAGCATGGCACGAGTGTGACTAACTTTAGCAAAGGTACAAAATGACGAACAAACAGCTCGCTAGTTGAACAGACAGAACAGTTAACAACAGCTAACCCAACCGCAAAATGAACAGAGAGACTTTCCGTTCCTGTAACTAACACCTGTTGAAATGAATCACTCTGCCATGCTGCACATCTGGTGAGCTAGCCAACTGTTAGCTAACTTTCTCTAAAGGAGTATTGCCGCTAATTAGCAAAACTAACCGGAATATCATTTTTTATAACTTAGCCGTGTGCTGTTGGTGCAGAAAGCTCGTCGGTGGCAGTCTTTCTCAGAAAAAGTCCATACAAATAACGAAAAATAACATTTATGCACACGCGCTACTTTGGAGTGCACACCGGAAGCAGCTTGTTTGTAAACAATGCTGAACTTCCGGCCTGACGTTTCAGAGTAAAATAGCTTTTCTTTTTCAAAATAAAAGCATCTGACACTTGAGCTATTAAAAAATCTGATATTTGTACAAAAGTACTCAACTTTAAGAATCTAGCTAAGTATGTTGAGTATTTGAATAATTTTAAATCACTATGGTTAGACTTAACATTTAAACCCTAACCCAACATTGAACATGATGCACAGTCAATTTATCCTTTCATATTTTAACAATTGGAGCCTTGGAGTCATACTGAAAAACACTGTATGTACTAAAGTACATTTAGTACATGTTATGTAAAGTGAGGAGAACAGATAATACATATGATACCATCAGAAAAAAGGACATTTAAAAGCTAAAAACTAAAGAATCATTCAGTCATTATGATCATACTCATTGAAGTTTATTGAAAGTATCATGCATAGTATTCACACATCTTAAAAGCTTCCCGAGACATTTATTTACATTTATAAGATGTACATTAAAGCAAACACAAATTTTTCTATTTGTGCACTTTTAATTATCTTCATTTATATTTTCTTTTTATATGTGCATCTATTTAGTGAGAAAGTTGGCTGGTCACTGAACTTGTGGCCTCTGCACTGTTTAATCTCTTATTTTACATTCAAGTCTTACTATACTGTATATAGAAAGTAAAGACAGTAATATTAGCCTAAAGGTACTGTTTCTTTAAAACAAGCTTCGTTGGATTCATTACATTAGTACACTAGCTTATTTAGCAAACAGCAACATGGCTCCACTGCACATCCATTGCACATTATCAGCAGTATACAGTCTTGTTTACTTTTGGGCCTATTTTAAATCTTTCCATAAACTCAAATGCACTGAAAATTTGATTTTCAGCTCAAAAGCTCAATGTAACATACTGCAAAAAAAGAGTTACATGTAAGCATGTACTCTATATGAGTCCAATATCATTTATACCAATTACAAAATTTTATTTTTCCCTCTCTTAAATGTATAATCTAAATGATAGTTTGATTGATTTTACATAAAGATGGTAGCTTTAGAAATTTAACAGCAGAAAAACATGCTTAAATAATACCATCTTCTACTCAGACATTTCACATTGCTATCGATGATTAACAAATTGACATACACAAATCAAGATCCATTAATACTTTGTTTTCTGTGTTTCTTCTTTCTAATGATACAATGATAAAATGCTATAATCCATAACAGTTTTACTTTTTACCTGAAATAATACCATCATTACCACAATCGACACCACAGATACTATAATGTTTTATTTTTTGAATGAACTTAAAAAACCAAGGAAACCAGGAACACTAGTAGAAGCAGAATCACTCCTATCACTTTCAGCATCCATACCCACAATGGCGTCCTTTGTAAACTGACCACTGTGCATCAGTAATTCTTTTTGTATCACAGAGACAGCCTGGTCATTTTGTTTACACTTGAGTAACCCAGGAATTGTTTCATGGAAGAAAACACTGACCTGAAACACAACATTAACATGAAGCCCTGGTTTCACAGAGGATGTGCACTTGACCTCACGTGTATGGTGCATCAACACCAGAATGATAGGTTTATCATCTGTGGATACAAAAAAGAGGAAGGACTATGAAATAGTTTGAATGGAAAATTATGAACTCAAAATTGTCAGTTAGTGTGGGAGTGGATTGAACACAAATGATAATCAGAAGATTTATACTTCTTTCAATTGTAAACACCATAAGATTCTATTTTACCAATATATCAATATGTTGATAACTTAATGTTGATCATATAGCTGAGAGAACCTTGTAAAAAAATCAAAAAATTATATTGAGTTTCCTATTCAATAGAATGGGTTTAAAAAGCATAAACTTACCTTTAACATCAGCCAACGCTGCTTCAACATCTGACCCAACGCGTGAACTGATTGGGCAGAAGACAATAATGACCTGGAAATCCTGACTGTTTTCGACAAACTGAACCCCATCCTGAAAGCGAGTCTTCACTTGGTCCATCAGCTGGTGATGGGTGCCAAAGGTTTTACCGCTGACAATCATCTTGTACTTCACTGTGGCTATAGAAAGAAAAATGGTTGTGAAGCTGACACAGATATATTCACAAGAAATGAGTGAACCTAACAGTAGAATAAAATTATTCTTGTAGTTGCTATGACGTTCATCAAAATCCAGTAAATGAAAAATGATAAAGCTTTTAAAAAAAAAAAACTACATAATAATTATAAACTATGACGTCATATTCATTGTGCCAGTTTATTGATGAATTGAAGCTCCTGTTTTCTACAGTGACAATGACTCATAAGACCCAGTTAGTTAACTGGTACTGGTACTCCTGCTCCTGTACTCATAGAGGGCCTCCTGTGCATAACAACTTTTAACTGCTGAGTGTCTAATTATTATACACCTCACCTTGCTGAAAATCCTGAGGCGACTTCCTGATGGAATCTCCTAAAGAGAAAGACAGCATTCACATTCAATGACTTGCTCCCAAAATTATGAAAGTGTAAATTGGAAGAAAGTTAGATTACTTCATGAGCCTTGTCTACTTTCAGGAGTTTGGCCAGTAACATAATTTGACCACTGGTGCACTGCCATACCTGCCCCGGGTAAATAGCCTGTCACACAGAATGCCATAAATGCACTAACACGCTCCATCATTTAAAAATCAACTCTAAACGAGTTGAAAATGTTTTAATTGAATTTTAAAGCGAATTCTACTCATTCAATATGTCACAAGAGTGTGAAGCGGAGGAAAATGAGATTTACCTCGTGCTTCTTGTGGATAGCCACTATTTTCGTGACTGCAGGGCTCCACTCCACAGGAAGAGTCACTTGTACCTGGCAAAGAACCTGTTGGGTACAATGGCACAATGCACTTACTGATTCCAAATCTTAAATGAATAAACTATAAAAATACACTTAACCTTACACTTGACCTTCAACCAGAAGGCTACAGTCTGTGACTGAATATTCTAAACTCAAGGTTTTTGATTGTTTCCCACAGCCCATTCAAGCAAAGTGCAGGACCTGTCATGTGAACAGGTGGTTATAGGTGTTAAATGGTTTGTGGTTAACTGCTAGATGGCTAAATGTTCTTACAGCTGTGGGTTTTGAGTTGACACCTGAGCAAGTTACATTCACCAAATAAGATCATATGATACAGTCAAAGAGCTCTGGGAAAAAAAGCTAGTAAGGTAACTTGAGTTTTGAATATTTTTTTTTTTTTTTTTACAGATATGTGTTTCCAAGTTCAAGCATGAACGTCCACACTCAGGTCTAAACAACCTGTGCATTCACTCAGCTTTGATTTAGTATATTAGTAATTGATTTATCAGAATAAAATACAACTCTGTGATAATGATGAGGTTTCTTATGCACTGACGACACTGTGATATTAAAATAAAACAAAAACTGCATTATAACCTTTGCCAGGTTCTGGGTCTGGCTGAGTTTTGCTCATGTTCTCCAGTAGATCAATATGAGCATCAAGGAAGGTCTGCACGTTATTCACTTGGGTCTTTATGTCCTTCAGGATATGGAGGTAGTCAACCAAGACCCCATTGTTAGTTAGAGCAGCTGGAGGGAGAGCAAACAGGTTGTGTGTGTTAGAATTTGGATGACAATACATTTACATACAATATATATATTGCCTCCAAGTGCTGGAAAGGTTGTACATACATCTGAAAGATTCATGTGGGATGAACCCTTTCAGTTCTTCTAGGACCACATTGATTGGCTTCTGAAACAATAAAACACAGAATGATACTAATGGAGCATTTTACTTGTCCATTGTTCCTGGTAACTAGTTACTACCCATTCTTCTTATCTCTATTTAGATCGTTCTCTAATCAGACCAACACATTTCACCACGTAAGCTCACCTGTTTGTGTATAATTTCAAAGATGTCCCTTCTCATTTTGAGTTGGTCAACTCCAGGAAACAGCTCATGCAGGTCTTGTCGAGTCAGTGAGTGGAGCTCTGAATCAGTGCGGAAACCTGCTCCTGAGAGGACAGGTGCGGTTCAAAGTAGTTTGATTCAACTTCAGTTCATCTCATGTCATTTTCAGAGGTTTTAAGGGTCTCTGAGCACTCGTCTGCGCTGGTAAAATAAACCTACATCATGTCTGCATGTTCATGTTTTGCTGAGAGGTCAAAACAAATGGTCTCTTACCTTCCAGGGTAGTGGCTGCCCCCGAGTCCCTGCGCTGTATCACTGCCAGCAAAGAAGTGGACATGATTTCACCTGGACAAGAAGAAGATGTAAAAACAGAAGAGAGTCAGAGATTTGTCACCTGGATCTGTCTGTATAAGCGACACTGCGCTATAAAACTCTTCTGTGTGATTTGGATACAAACCGGGCGCGTTGTACTGCAAAGCCTGAGAAAACAAGACAGAACATGGTGAAATGAAAACGAAAGTCTGACCTTTAAACCGATCGATAGATGACTTCAATGACGTGGCGTTAAGTGTCTGGAACAGCAGGTGTTACTCAAGTTGGCTGTCAATTATTTCACCAAAATAAAAACATACAGCTTAGATCGCAGTTTTACGCCAACTTCTTACATTCAAATGTATCTGATCTAAACGTGAACGTTCAACAGTCAACAGAAAGTGAAACTAACAGAGTTTGTTTCCTCACGACGTGACGTAGAGGACCCTTCAAACGATCATTGGTCGCTGGAGCGATGTTCTGTTGACACACACGCACGCACGCACACGCACACACACACACACACACACACACACACGCCCTCTCTCTAAAGGTGGAATGACTTTACTCCAGTGAGATCAGCAGAGTCACTCTCTATTTTCCATCATAACCCTCTCTCTTCAATAAATATATTACTGCACCTCTGACTTACATCTTTAAATCTTTAAATATATTTTCCCCCTTCTGATCCTTTCTGCCTCCTCCCGCTTATATTTTATATAAATCTATATACTGCATGAGACTTTTATTTTTTCAAACTGAATAAAACAAAGATTGACAGAAAAATGTATATTGATATGTATTTTAAAGTACTTAAAGTGGAGTTGCTGTTCCCCAAACGAAAATGTAATTTTAGTCATTATATACATATTTAGTTTTATTTTTCAGCATATACTGCGCACATCTTCCATAAGTATAGATAAAAAAGATAAAAATCAAGATGTACAGAAATCTGTTTATTATCAATGTCAGACTTAAAACAGAAAAAGTGGCAGATTAAATACGTTACAATACATTCACATACCAACACACATTCACATATGGGAGTTGCGTGCAGTACAGAGTTCTCCAGTTCAGACCACTCAGCGGCTCCAGTTGAGTTACTGGGGGTTAAGTACCTTGTACAATGACATAATGTTAGCAGTTGCTTAGGCAGGGGAAACTATTTCCTGTGAGACCGACCAAGATTTCCCTCATTGGTTCAGGCTAGTCCTTTTGACCTCCAGGCGGCTGCTAATTAGAGTAGTGCTTTAGTACCACAGATTCTTCCAGCTGGGCATCACATCATGTTTCAGTAGCACAGCCAGCATCACATATCTCTGCATGTTCATGTGTATAATAAAACCAGCAGGGAGCAGCACTGTACAACTTTTATTATTTCATTGCAAAATTTTGCTCCAGTTAATTAGAGTCACTGTGTGCTGCATCTTTTTTTTTTATTTTCACCATTTGCAAAATTATATTTTCCATTTTCTATATATGTATCAACGTATGGATGCAATAGGAAGCCACTGCAGGACACAACAATCTTCAGTTTCACAAACCAAACTATCATCTGAAAGAAGGAAACAAAACTCAAAGATTGAAACGTTACTAGCATGTTGGGGAAAAGTATATTAATGTGGGGTGCTGTATACGACTATGTGCTTCCTCCAAAGCTGGCCTGGAATAGTCTTGGCTCATTAAACTTTGTGCTTTGTGTAAACTTTGTGCAGGATATGATTGTGTTTCACTGAGGCTCCCCCTATGTTATTCACAACATAGTTATCGCTTAAAAATGTTTTAAAAAAAGAACATTATAGGCCTGCTTTGTATGAGCCAAGAGTGATTAGGCTGACATTACATTATATTTTTAATAGATTTATTAGTACATTTTCTTGCCCGTAACAGTAAAATCAAGATCATAAGTGAGAGCAGGATAGAACACGTTGAAGAGGACCAAACTGTTTGGGTGTTGGATACACAGCTATTAACAATAAAGTGGAATGATTTCTGTTGTGGATCAAAGTTACAATCTAAGCACATTGCCTTGCTCCACAGACTGACACTGTACAGTATACTGTATGGTGTGTGTGTGTGTGTGTGTGTGTGTGTGTGTGTGTGTGTGTGTGTGTGTGTGTGTGTGTGTGTGTGAATGTGTGTTTTTATGTTTCTCAACAAGCAGCAAGTAAATTCAATTTCATTTTGGATGAAGTTCTTTCCTCAGACGAGCTGCATGTTCCCCCTTTAACACTGAAAAATAAAGCAAAGAGAGATGATATCTTGAAACCAAAGGCAGCTGTGTTTTTGTTTGTAAAGTCCAATGTCATTCACCAGTTTATATCTGCGGGCGCTGGAAGCTTAGTTTCTTCTCGGAGCCCTTTTGGCAGAAGGTGAAGTGTTTTTCCTCTCCTGTATCAGACTTTCTGTAGGGGGGCCAGACAGCTCCTGGGGCTTCTGCTTAGTCTCCATGGTGGAATAAAAGACAGTATTGAGCAGGTCTTTCTATCTAATGTAGCGCCCTCTATGTAATGACATACAAAGTCTGCTTGAGACGGTGGAAATGTGTGACTACTCGTTCTGCAGCTTAGTGTTGTACCCGGGCAGCTGAGTTGCTTTTGATATTAAACTCAGTCTTTGAAGCCTTCAGTGGCATCTTGGAACAAAACACAAATATTAATTATGTCAATAGAGAGGCTGAGGCTTTATTTGCAATGAGAACAACTGAAGTGTTTCGATGATTTCAGTCTTTTTTTTTATTTAATGAATCAATAAATAAACACATAACCATACACTTCTCAGCAGTCTATCACTATTTTCACAAGCAGTGGCAAACTTTGTCCAGAAGATGGTAATGGGGTATCAGGAGTCCATCTGTTTGATCCAGCAAATGCAGGAATGTTAATAGAGAGGTTTAAAGGCTGCTTTGGCCTCCAGCCTAACTTAGTGATCAAACCCAGTCTGCAGTGCATCAGCAGATGTTAGGATGGAGCCAACACAAACAGATGTCTCAGTCTGACTTGCTGGTCTCATTTATAACCATCAAGATTATATCAAACATGTTTGATTCTGAGTAAGTAAGTCAAGAGTTATTTATCAAGCACTTTTCAAAACAAAAGTCTTTCACAATAAAAGCACCCAGCAAAAAATATCTAGTTGGCAGGATAGCAACAAAGAACAGATCAACAGAAGTGAACAAAACAGAAATAACATCAGACAAAAGACTGAAGGAATCTTGAAGTTATAAAAAAAAGAAACAGGATCATCCGATAGTAAGAAGTAAACTACTGCACAATTTATGATAAGAATCTTTATTCACAGAGCATCTTTCCAAACTGGAGTTACATAATGCTTCACACAAGTCAGCAAATTACAACCAATAACAATATCAAAAGTGATCATGTCTGATTCTGGTTAAAAGCCTAGCAGCTGACTTCTGTACAGTCTACTATTACTACTAGTAACAAAGGCTGTTGCAATAATCAAGAGATAAAAGCATGTCAAAGATTCTCTTCACCACTTAAATAGATTGAATTTAAAAAATATTCTTAAAAAATGATGATGCTTTGTGGTATTCTGCTCAAGATCGAAATGACTGAACAAAACACCAAAGGGCAAAGCTAACAACTGCAATCTGCCTTCATTTTAATGCAAGCTCAGGGAGCATCCAGCTGACTAACAAAGAAACTTTAAGTTTTTATTGTATATGGCCACAACTCAGAAGCCCAGGAACTACCCAGTAGAGCTCGCTGGCTGATCATTAAAACTGTCAAGACTCACATTTGGTCAAATCTGCCAAGACTCTTGTGAAGGGATACAAATAGCAGCGTACATATGAGAGCACAGATCCTCTAGCAAAACTGTTCTAGTTTTAGACCACAGTTTGTTTGTTCAGTTAATATTATACCCTCAGTCTGCTCCACAGTCTGTTCTGTATTGTTCAGGATTGACTCTGGATGCTGGAACACAAAGGTGAATGCAAAGCAAACTGACTTTGGCAGAAAATGTTTGCAGATGAGCTTAGACCTCTATGAGATGATCAGACATATCAGACTCTTGTTTAGTTTGGATTGAGTCATGATAACAGGATTATATGCGCCGTGAAGCCCCTTGTGTGCTCTTCAGTTACTTTACTCACCAGCAGTGAAGTGAAAACAATAGTATCTTGGCAAATAATTTAACAGGTGTGGGTGTTTTTTGATGACAATGCTCAAGTCAGGCAACACCTCCAGTCTTTTGGCAACATCAAATTAGATGACAAAGTGGAGTAGACTATAATGTCTACTGAATAATATTCCTTCAGGGAGGTGGAAATAACTTGTATGACAGTAAAAGAATAGGAATGAAAGGAATAGAGGATCAAATTGACAAAGTATTGAATTGAATTCCTATTTTTCATATTGCATAAAATCAATATAAATTGGAAAACATTGTAATTCAAATGCAGCAGTCAATACAAACCCAAAATATAATCAAAAATGTGTCTTGTGCCTTGCCATTTCTTTACACAGCTGCCACAAAAAGAAGAAATATCACGAAGCAACAGTTACAGAAAGAAACTCTCTTGCACAGTGGATAGAGCAGATGTTGACCTTTGGATGTTTTACAAGGAATGGATATGGAAACACAATGTCAAGTGGAGAGGAGAAATTCTTATGCATTTAGTCCTTTGATATGAACGGCAATGAGATAAGGAAAGATGAGAAGCTGCTGTAAAACACGGAACCAATGATGCAACTCATGCTCCCTCACACCAGGAGTCTGATCTATCCCTCTTAACACGCTCAATTATCGCAAAATATGATTCTCTCTCATCTAGGCAGAAGCAACATGTTAGATTAAAAGTCAAAGCTTTGTAGACACAAATTCCCACACACACACTCTCACACACTCTCTCACACACATGTATACACACACACACACTTGATCACAGTCACAGACATTGCCCTCAGTTATTATGCATTCATAAATCAAAAGGTTGTGACGGGAATTAATCTAAAACGATGGCGAGTGTAAGTCACCGGATGCAAATATGACAGCTTTATTAGAAAACTAGATTGCTTGAATTTGTCTGAATTAATGTGACACTTTTTCTGATTAAATAGAACCCCCCTCCCCTCACTTGAGTTGGGCTGAAGGGAGAGGTGAGTTAGGCAACAGCAGAAATACAGAGGTGGCTCATTCTCAGTCAGTTTGGCTCCCGTTGTTATCCGCTCACAGAGTAATGCACAATGCAGCAATACTTTTTAATTATGTTTAACTATGTTTGTAGAATGAGCATGGACTCCGTTCTGAATAAATCCAAACCAGAGACTGTCTATGATCCAGAGAAAATGAGAAAATTGCTGAGAGTGAATTGTTTTTCACAACAGGTTCTTAACACGCTCATTTGACTGCCTCATCGCACTTCACCTGAAGTCAAAGTCATAGTTAGTGCTTCAAGTACAGGATATTGAGAACAATACTGGTTCTAAAGGCTGAAACAATTAGTCAATTTATCAATTAGTCTACTGACAGAAAATTAATAAACAACTATTTTGATAACTGATGAATCGTTTCAATTAATTTGTCTGTCTTAAGTCATGCCAGTGGCTCTGTGAACCATTGGTGCTTTTAGCTAAATGCTAACGTCACAATGGCAACGCACTCCCAGTGACAATGCTAACTTGCTAGCAGGTATAAGGTTTACCATGTTCAACATCCTAGTTTAGCAATGTTAGCATGCTAGAATTAGCAAATTAGCAATAAAGGCAAAGTACAGCTTATGCTGGTGGAAATGTAGTTATACCTTTGGAGGTATTTAGCCATAAACCAAACTACTGAAAAGATTTTAGTTTGCCTTGATGGTCGCAGTACATGAAAAGTCAGCGGCTCCCCAAAATTCATCCTGAGAGGACCGCAGATGTCTGTATAAAATTTCATAACAATCCATTCAATACTTTTTGAGATATTTTTCAGTCTGGACCTAAGTGGCAAACTGACCAAACTAGCTTGGCTAAAAATGCTTAACGTTGAGCTTCGTTTTATATGACTGAAAATTGAATATCCTTGGATTCTGGGCTATTGGTGTGACAAAGCAAGCAACCTTGAGACTTCACCATGAGATGAGGGAAATTGTGATAGTCCTTTTTATAGTTTAAACAATGACCTGATTGATTTAGAGAATAATTAACAGATTAACAGATTATGAGAATGCTTGGTAGTAGGGTTAGGGTTAGGGTCATTTATGAGACAGAAATTTCAAAATAAAAGCCTGCCAGACAATGACTATGACAATGATTTCCTGACCATGTCTACTGACTTTTACATGAACCACTTGTGCACCACAAGACATCAAGCTGTTTGGTCTGTATAGTTCATTTTATTGCCAATTTATCTCACTCAGTGGCTTTCTCTTCTATGTTGCTCTTCCTCATTATCTTTCTCTCTCTCTCTCATGCTTTTTCCTATTCTCTTTGGTGCTCGCTCACCCTGCAGCATCCTCTATTTCCCTCTGATTAAATCACCAGGAAGGAAGGAAAGTGAAGTATTTTTAAGATGAAGAGTTGAATCACTTCAATCTTACCTGCCAGTGCAATTTTATCTCTTTTACAACAAGCGTAATCTGTAAATTATGTCGTCTTCCCAATGCATTTAGATAAAATATAAGCGGGAGGAGGCAGAAAGGATCAGAAGGGGGAAAATATATTTAAAGATTTAAAGATGTAAGTCAGAGGTGACGTGATATATTTATTGAAGAGAGAGGGTTATGATGGAAAATAGGGAGTGACTCTGCTGATCTCACTGGAGTAAAGTCATTCCACCTTTAGAGAGCAGGGTGTGTGTGTGTGTGTGTGTGTGTGTGTGTGTGTGTGTGTGTGTGGCGGGGGGTGATAACCAGCCTGCCGCAGGAGAGGAAAGCTAAGTGGCAGGTAACGACAGAATGCAGATCACAGGCCAACGTGCACAACTATACTGTGGCCTGGAGGTTTGAGCACCGGAATTTTGTATTCGATACAAACAGCCTTGTGGAGCCAGCGGTGGGACTGCAGGATGTGTGTGTGTGTGCGTGTGTGCGCGCGCGTGTGTGTGTGTGTGTGATTGGGGGAGAAATCTGGATGTAAGGCCTAAAGAGTGCTTTGGGAGTGGAGCCAGGAGGGATGTTGCAGCAGCCCAGGCGGAGTGACTAAAGCATGAAAGGAGGGTTGGTTAGAGTCCCTTGCGAGGGAAGTGGTGGGGGTTTAGTACAGTGCATGGTGTAGACTACAAACCTGCTGCAAGACATCTATGATAAACGGCAGTACACCACGTCTTTAGAACAAAAATCTGTGCATAGGTGCAGGTAGAAAACGACCATGAAACAACCACCAAAATACAACCACCTTTTCATATCTTCTAGGGCTTAGCTGCAGCTTTTCAGATCATTCAAATGCCTCTCTGGTGAATAAAATCCTTCTGCCTTAAAAAATCCAGCAATGGTAGATGTACTGAATATTTCAGACCGTCAGCTGTTTGAAACCATACTGGAGCCACATCTTCGTTGATTTCAAGTAAAAGAAATTAAAAGCAACATTAGATTAACAAGTCTTCACATATGTCTCACAGTACTAAAATGTTTGGAGAAAAAAAAATTGTTTCTCTCTCTCTCTGCAATCTCATGGGAGCTTCAACTGATCACTTGTGTGTGTGTGTGTGTGTGTGTGTGTGTGTGTGTGTGTGTCGACAGAACATCAAACGATAGCAGGATTTGGCTTGTGTGTGAATGTGAGTCGCGGTGTTTGTCCTGTAAGTCCCTGTGAACGCACATGTACAGTATTTGTGTCTGTCTGTTGCACTTTTACATGCCTGTAGGTGTGTATGCTAGTGTACGCGCGCGCGCGCGCGCGTGTGTGTGTGTGTGTGTGTGTGTGTGTGTGTGTGTGTGTGTGTGTGTGTGTGTGTATCCATGTGCCTCATTGTGTCCTTGCATGTGTCTGTGTGGGTTGTTGTGTGTGATAGTCATGGGAGTGTGATTCCTTTGATCACGACAGCAGCATGGAGAAACAGATTACCTTTCACTGCTGCGATGACAGAAAAGTGCTCTCAGGTTGACAAACCTCACCAGCAAATTTAATATCCTCTTCATTTCACTGACAAACACTGGGCTACAGGACTTGTATGTGGAGTCAGATTGAATTTGTTTGTGAATATAATGCTAAATAATGTGACAATATCTGTCTTATTATTCCATCTCTTGAAAAAACAGAGAATTCAGTGTTGTGCTGAGCTGCACGGGGCTTTGTTGTGCTTTTAAACAGATTGCACCACTATGTCAAATTCAGCTGTGAGAAGATTAAAATGGATCTCAAAAGTATTGATATAGCACAGGGATTGCTGACTGGAAAATTAGAATTTACATCAAAGATGCTGGTTATATGTTACTACCAAAACATCGCCAATCCCTTCAAATCAAAATAACATGCTACACTACAGGAACAGATGAAACAGAAGTCAGAGCGTCCACAGGGGCCGGTTGGAACAAAGGAACTTATTTTTGAAAAAGATAAATTGTACAGGCATTGCTTTTCTGTGTTTCCATTCAGTGTGTGTGCAGAACAGTGTCTGCACTGCTTGCCTGTGCTTTGATAGATTGTTACATTCATTGTTACATTCATTGCATTCCAATGTTCAGCTGTGTTTTACTAGAAAGTCATTAATTCTGCTGTCTTAAAATATGATGAAATATACACCCTTCACCGACACACATGCACTCACACACACATTACGCACATTAGTAGAACTTCTGCCCAACCTAAAAATAGTATCTTCTGTATCGCCTCTCATCACCTGTTCAGGGTCAGGCTCCCTTAAAACGTTAGCTTTCCCCACATAACTCTGCCCCTTTAAAGAAGTAGTTTGACATTTTGGGAGATACGTTTTATTTGCTTTCATGCTGAGTGTTAGAAGAGGAGACTGTTACCAATCTCATATCTGTACAGTAAATACACAGCTGGAGCCAACAGCTGGTTATCTTGGTTTAGCATAAAGACTAGAAAAGGGGAAACAGCTAGCCACAGATTTCTTTGAAAGAAATAAAATCCGCACCTTCAAAACACAATAATTAACTCATTATGTTTTTGTTTAATCTGTATAAAAGCTATGTTTTTGCAGAGGGATAAATGCTGTCTCGTTCATTGGCTGGGCGCAGTTACATCCTGGAGTCTTGTCTTTATGCTAAACTAAATAAACCAGCTGCTGATGGTAACTTCATATTTACAATACAGGCATGAGAGTAGTATTGACCTCATCTAACTTTCAGCAAAATTACTTCTCAAAATGTTCAACTACTCCATTAATAATTGAGATGAATTGTAGTGCCTGTAATAACAATAATTAATGCCTCATGACCTTTGACACAACTGGTTTTGTTGGCACTAAGCTGAAACACTTTCTCACACTGGTCGTTCACTTTAAAACCTCATAACCGGCGCTTTGTTGTCACAGCATATGCAAAAATAGCTGCATAAAGGACAATAGGTGCTGTCACACTCACATTATATTATGGGTTATAATATTAAAATTGAACTTTACATATCAAGAATTATGTTGAAGGTTTTAGTATTTTTTGTGCAATATCCTGAGGAAGGCCATCTCCTGTTTTGAAACACCCACAAAATTCCTGTAGGCACGGTAAAAACAGCAGCAGCAGCAACACTGGCAAATGTGCAGGCTCCTGCAAACTCATCATCCAGTCAAATGTTGGTGTTTGCGCCCACTGCTGTGTTGTTATGTTATGTTATGTCTTAGCATCCAAAGAGTTATTAATGATGGGGATATGAAGATGCATGTACAGTAAACAGCTTATTGTGAATAAGAACTCGGCAGGATCAGGGGCAACGAAGCAGAGTGCTGTAAACACTGTCTGTAAACACACTCTAGACTTTTGGCAATGTGAAACTCATCATGGGGCGAGTGTGATCAAAGGCTGGTGGCACTGCTGATCCTGAAATCTGTTTTGGATTTATGAGATGCTCTGGGTGGGAGACAGCAGAGGCTACAAGATATGGACTGTATGTAAAATGTTTATTTTATGCAGATGAAGAGGATGAAAAATTATGAATAATATATCACAGTGCTAAATCTTGACAGTTGTCTTGTTCGGTGTCTGGTAGAGTTCACAGAGTTCAGTGACGACTGCCACACACACACACACACACACACACACACACACAAACACACACACACACAAATACTCAAACACTCAAATACTCACATATTTCACCATACATTAAACTGATACTGACTCTGAAACCCTTATCAGGAGCTGGGAACCTCTGCCACATGTTAGATGGCAGTTTGGACCTGGCAACCCAACCAGCCCTCAACAGCTGCTGATGTCTGATCTTGTCAGCATGGGGGAAGGGTTAAGAACTAAAGTTGGCAACCCAAAAGAAGAAGAGGAGGAAGTGTGCTCCATGTTTTTGGATTTTTGGATCATTAGTACAGCTTTCATCAGAGGTTTGTAACTTGTTGTTCTTGCAGCTGCCAAGTATAATCCTGTCAGACTCTACTCATTATTCTTGAACTGTGTCTTGTGGCGGGGTGACCTTTTGGTTTAACAGCTTCTATCCATTTTTGTGCACTCATTGTAAAACACTGCAAATTTTAGATAGCTGATGTCAAACAACGTTAAATCAAAGCTGCATTCTAAAAAAAGAAGAACAAAAAAAAACGCTCTGCGAGCTACAGGCGACCATCAGCTCATGTGATGGTAGAAGGTTGTTGGTTCTAATCCTCAAAGCTCGTGTTGACGTGTACTTCGACATGGTGAGCATGTATGTGTATATGTGAAGGTTTAACCCTGAAACTCAAGAAATATTTCACCTGACTGTTGCTGTGAAAAGGAATGAAAACTTAACTGAACTATCTTTTTTCTTTTTCTCTTTCTTTTTGCAAATTAAATTCATCAAGGTCAACAATTAACTGCAGCTGAAATATATTTCTTGGAGACAGATAGTTTTGATGGAGCGCTGGCGGACTAATGGTGATGCCTACACTTTTATTGATTTATTTAACACTAATTTTCTCTGTGAATGTGACAGATTGCACCTGAGACTGAACTTTTCTCCACCATACAGCGTCTCTGCTCATAGTGCAGCAGTGGCATCGTTGAGCAAGTGTATTTGTATTTAATGGAAGAATGCTTCAGACATAATCCTGTTTTGTAAAATAACTTTGTGCACTCCATGTACACATGTGTATAAAGTCCTGTCCTTTTTCCTCCAGAAAAAAACTAATCCAGGCTGTCACTGGCTTTGGCTATTACTGGATGTCACCCCATCTCCCCATCTGCTTTTGTGAGCAATACTGAAATTTACTGGGATGCCGCTTATGATAGAGCCGACACTGGGACCTTCTGTCCTCTCTCCAACAGGTTGCAGTAGAGAGGTGGCTGGTATGAGCAAAATGAGCCCAAAATCAACAACAATAAAATAAATGAATACACAAATAAATAAATACATAATTTCCTAATTAGAGCTGATATCACTGAGGTGTCTCAGGTAGTCATGGTGATGAGGATGACATGTTCAGCTGCTCTTATAAAAGCAGATCCCTGAATTCTGATTTGATTCTTCACCTGGGCGCTGACTGACAGGAGCTGAACTCTCGACGAGTGAAACTCTTCAGCTATGACCCTTAGTGTTGATTTGTTGAAAAGTGAAAACTAAGAAAAAAGAAAACATCTCTGATAAAACCCCTGACATCTGGAGGTGAGAAAGCAGGTGTTGCAGTGAGGAGGACGTGACCTCCTCTGGCTTCCTCCGTGAGAAACACCTGCTGACCATTGGCGTCCTCCGTCTGCTGGATAACTGCTTTAACACAGTAGACCGCAGGTGATTTAATCATCTTTGCACTATATTATTGATAAATGAAACATGATAATAAATTAAATAATAATTGAATATAATAGTCATAAATATGTATGAAGGTCATTTAATTTAATTTTTTTTGTTGAAACTTTTTCCTCAGAACAGCATCAAAATATCATACCTGCATTAAACTTTTAAAAAGATGAATTATTAAATTGATGATTGATTTTATACCGAGTGGGCAGGACAAAGATGGCGACTGGGCCATATTTCATCAAATGCCAAAAGTTGTGTATGTGTCACGCACCATGGAGACGACAACGGGCGTTGGAAGGAGCCAGAGACAGACATCTAACGACAGTGTGATCAACCTGGGCCTGGTCTTTGTATGTGGATGACTATGTTTGACTATGACAGCATGTTTTCACTGTTGACACCGGACTGAAATTTAGTTAAAGCGACAAGTCCATGAGTTCAGACCATATGGGATCATGTTCAGCCTTTCAAAGCTCATGTGAAGTAACTGTCTGATCTGGACGTACATTTCCTCAGAGAGGCACAGAGAGATCAGAGGGGTTGAAGTTAGAGGAAGGTTTATCAGAAAAGTTGGACAATAACCTTCATAACTCTGAAGTTTACAGAATCCTCAGGGATTATAATCAATAAGATAAAAATCTCATCATTCTGGACTTCGGGGGCCGGTGTGGTAATGCAGCACTTGGACCATCCAGCTGGTATTTAATGCTCTTAATGTGATGTAAAGACGAGAGGGAATCAATCATCATCTGTAAAAGCAGTGAAGACAGATGTGCACAGAAGTCCAGATGTTTGTGTGTGTGTGTGTGTGTGTGTATGTGTGTGTGTGGGGAGGGGGGGGTGTTGTTCTAATGAAGGTAAACACAGTGGGTCAGTGTGAAAAAGTTGGTAATGACATTATGTGGTTGTGTTTAGTTAGAACTCAACTCTCAACAGAGCTTCACCGTTTATAACACTGAATATTTCTAATGCGTTTTATTGGAATATGGCAGCAGGATTGTGACTGTACTTTGGTTTAAGTTTGATGAGCCAAGACACGTAGGAAAAGCCTCTGGGTAATCTTGTTCACTATCAATATGGGAAACAGACCACGTGATGCAACCATGGCTAAAACAGATAAAAATTGTTTCATTAACATTTTAGGGAGTGTTGAACTTCAATGTAATAAATGTGAAATTATTGCTCATCAAAGTCCCTCTGTTCCTTCATTACTTCCATAGTGTGTCCTGTCCATATGTCAGGTACAGATATAAAATAAATGTTATGGTTTGTATCGATTTGTTTCACAATTTCACATAAGCTGCAGTTACAGCCTGCATGAAACATGAGGCATGAATCATTCTTAAATCTCAGCACAGAACACCTGTCAACATATGTGCTTTTAAATGTCATAGAAAAATACATTTCTGCTTTAGGCTACTTTAGTTTTCAATTACTAAATCATTAGTTATTCTGGATACAAATTACTCTTAAGCGTGGATCATGATTGCAGTCTCACTCTGACAGAAGCATTTTCATGATGAAACAGACACCATCTGTTACATTTTATTCTAATTGCGGGCGGCAGTCCATCGAAAAGATATTTACAACATGTTTTATTCATATGTCAATTGTACCAAGAGCGAAAATCTTTTTTGCAAACATTAAAAGTTTAGTGTTTACAAAATATTCATTAACAAACAGAACTTGGATCGGAATCACAGCTGTTTAATGTCATGTTGTGGCTCCACACAATCTGTTTAGTGAGTGTATGTTAACGTATTTTTAGATTGTGCGACACGGAGGAGTCGCCATATGATTCATGCTGGGATTGAACCACATTAATAATGTTGAATAGTTTTTTCCTATAAGTCCTGCTGTGAGTCTTTATGTTCTTCTGCGTGAAGTGATGTGAACTGAAATTCATAACTGCAGCTATTTTGTTTGTATCAGTTCAGGCTTTAATTAGTCCAATCACGTCAACCTGACTAATGTGGCTCGTTTTCTTTTTCATTCTTCCCACTTAGCTGATCTGCCTCGGCCAGGGTGAGTCTGACACTAACCTGAGGAAGCGTCCTCTGAGCACCACAAGCATCGAGTCCATGAGGGGGTCCATCCTGAGGCCTGTATCACTGCCTCATCACAGGCTCTGAGGACTCTCCTATTATTCCATATGACGGATTTACGCTCTCCTCAGACGGCCACGCCCTTCGTCCATGTGGATGGGTAGCAGAGGCAGAACACCACACCCTCTCCTCTAATGGAAAGACCAGCTGGTATGATGGTTCCTGCTGCATCCTTCAACTCTGCCGCTTCAACAATCCTGACTCCAGTTCTTCCTGAGAAGACAGAGCTGGGAGGACTGAAGGCCGACTGCATAAACCGTGTCTGACGCATTGGAGTTCGATGGCAGGACAGCGGGTCACTTCCCCTGTGTGCTGCTCAGAAAACATCGAGCTGACGAACCACCGGAGGGAGTGAGCGACTAAAGAGCTGACGGACGCGTTCTCATGTCAGTCCTGTGTAAATTTACCAAAGAGCCCGCACTGTGTGCAAAGACACAGAGGAAGAGGAGGAAGGACACTGAGGGAGAGCGCATCCGCTGCAGCAGCAGCAGCAGTCTGTCCACACAGATGCCTCAGAGTGTGAAGGGATGGTCCAATAGTTCTCATGAGAAAACCAGGACATCCAGCAGTTCCTGGAGGACCTGCTGGCTCACTGGTGCTTTGACCTGCTTCAGCTTTTGATCCTTTCAAGTCCTTTCAACATTTAAATGGTTCATCAGTCAATTTTGGACTCACAGGCCTGAGGTGATGCCTTGTAAATGTGACTGACCGTGTTGTGTCATGCGTCTGGCAGGTTAACAGAAGGGATTATTTTTACTCCACAGAGCCTGAGTGTCTGGCCGGGCTGGTGAGGCCCCGGGTAGAGTCATGCATCGGGGCCCATGTAGACACGCTGCACCGTATCAAATATATGTTCAGCTGAGGAGTAAATTGTGTATATTTGTAAATAGTTTGTTCATCATGGTTGTAGTATACAGCTCAGTGTTTTCAGTGCATCTTGTGCTGGTGCCATGAAGCCATGAAGAGCAGGAGTCTATTAAATGGATCTTTTTATCCTTCTTTAAACAAGGTTGAATGTGTTCTCTTCAGCTAGGAACACACAAAACTTCATTTAATGTTGCTGACTCCTCACCAGTTCACATCAAGCCTCAGATTTCAGTCTGAGTGAGGAGCGATAAGCACAACAGGGAGGCTCCCAGCTTTCACGAACAGAGTCAGAGCTGCAACACGACCGATCCACCAACGTCTCCGCCTGCTGACCGGAGCAGCCGGCAGAGTGGACAGAGAGCTAAACACTGATCTGTTTGTGTAGGATGGAAACCTGGGAGCCACAATGTGTTTAACTTATAAATGAAGATCAACTTTGCTTTGAGATGTCCCCAATAAAGTAAACAATCCTTCGCATAGAATCTAAAAGTTAAATATGTTCTGTTGATGGTGTATTAGTTCCTTCTAAATACCACATTATGATCTATAAAGACATGAATGTGTAATAAACTAAAGTTAATGTTACTATTAATGTCACCACTCAGTTAAATATATTGTCTTCATAGTGCAGTGAGGCCGGTTTTTATTGACAGACTGTGTCAGAGAGTGGTGACAGGTGTTTCTGAAATGATGTCCCAATTATTACAAATACCTTTAAGAGAGGAGAGAAGAAGAGAGAAGAGGAGACAGCACTCTCTCATTAAAACAAGATAAATACACAATTATGTGATCTGCCTTTGATTCTGCCTTATCTGCCATTTGTCTTTTAGAGACAGAGAAGATGAGATGAAGAGAAGGAGACAGCATGCACTGGGAACCGTGATATATAAACAATTCATTCACATTCATTTTATGTTATTATCAGAATTAGTTTACAGTCGCTCAAGTTGTTTAGTAACTATTCTCCCCCATTGTTTGTCATTTGTCTTTTAGAGAGAGGAAGAAAGAAGATCAGACCAAGATGAGACAACATGCACTGTGAGCCCTCTCATTTAAAAAGTTAAATATATATTTATTCTATTTAATAAAAAAAAGAAAGAAATCCTACAGTGATCAATATTTTCTCTCTACTTGATTGTTGTAATTATTAACTGTGATTCACTCTTGTTTTCCTTTTGTCAGGGAGGAGAGAAGATGAGACAGCCATCTAATTTACCAAGATAAGAATACATTTATTGCATGTTATTATCAGAGTTTCTATTCATCAATGTCTCATCTTTAAAGCTACAGTTATCAATCGTTAATTGCTATTAATCTGTGTTTTATAATGAGGAGAGGAAATGACACAAGGAGGAAAAAAAGAAGAAGACAACATCTGCTGTGGATCCTTTTGTTTGAAAAGGATTGGCTTCTACAGAGAGGAGAAAGGATGCATGCTGAGGTTATAGCTGTTATCAACCTTATCTGCCATTTGTCTTTCATAAAGAAACAAGGAGTGGAGGGGAAAAGTACACATCATGTGCTGTGATTCAAAATGATATGTTGTTATACATTTATTTCATGTTATTATCACAATCAATTTACTGATCAATACTTGACAGTTTTTTTTAAAAAAATCTATTTCCAATAAGGACAACCAGCTCAGGATGTGTCTTCATCTGCAGCAGCAGCATCACAGACACTTTTTTCATCTTGCCTGTCGTCACACACACATCCAGCTCTCACAAAGTCTGCTAGTTCGCAGACTGTTACAGCTTCATTTGACTTATTTTACATGCGTAAATCACAACCTCTTTGGGTAAATTACATTTTTCAGCCCCTTTAAAGAGAACAATTACATTGTTTTATGTAATTATTATTATCAGTAAAACCCGTGAAAAGACCCAAATCCAACTAATCCTTCTGATATGTCTGTGTTCTCACATGATGAACATGTCTTAATATGTCAAGCATTTTCTTTAATGAATCGAATTTCACGGGGCAATTTACAGTGGGTACTTTATTGATTGTTAGAACAGTATTTTAGAAGGTTTCCATTGAGAACTTTAGAGTTAAATGAACATTAATTTCTATTTTCATCACTGTGACACGTCTGAGTGATGAAGTTTGTTTAAAATTTTGCATGTGTTCATAAATTACAATATTTTCTCATTCACTTTGATTAGCACAATAGAGAAGGGCTGTTTTTTTTGTTTTTTTTACTCAACCCCAGTTCAATCACACGAGGAGTTCAAGTTATTTGAACCACAGATTCCAACAATTCAAATAGTTTTGACGATTGATGAGACTGTGGTGGGAAATCCGATGTGATCAGAAGGTTGTTGGTGCTAATCCTAAGGTGTCTTTGCTCAGTGTGAATGACGAACACGAACATGTGTGTGTGTCAGTGTTGAACCCTGAAATGTAACTACTTCACCTGACCTCTGCTGTGGAAACAAATGAGTTAATACAATCTTTTTCTTTCTTTTTTTCCCCCGGAAATTAAATCTATCAATTAACTTTCGAAAAACATATTTCTTGGAGACAGATAGTTGATGGAACGCTGGCAGACCAATGGTGACATCTGTTATCACATTTATTGAATATTTAACACTAACTAACACTGCTTCATTGTGACAGCGTGAGACACATTATGTCTGAGATTTAATTTGCATACCTTGCATACATGCGTTATATCTGGTGTAGATGTGGTGTGTCATATGCATGTTATCATTTTATCAAGCGTGCGTGCGTGTGTGTGTGTGTGTGTCTACATGGTTCAGTTCTGTGTAATGCACCTAGCCTGAGGGCGAGGGTTGCCAGGTTGTGTAAATAAATTAAAGCAACAAATTATGTTTAAAAGCCTCTCCCTCAGGCCAGGGAAAACTAAGATCCATTATTCATGGATATTCACTGCCGGGAATCTAAAGGCAGGTGTGTGTGTGTGTGTGTGTGTGTGTGTGTGTGTGTGTATGTGTGTATATATTAGTATCAGTTTTTTGTCAATTATTCAAAGATTAACCGGCCTTACCCGATCACATTATCTTGTTGGTGAAATTGAATACCATTTACATTTTGATACCAGTAATGAAAACCACCACAACGACGGAGGATGATCTTCATCTTCCTCGCGCAGTAAATGGAGAGATTCTGGTCACAATCCAGCGAACGAAAACCTTTAACCTTCAACATCGTATTTGAAGATTTTACTGGAGGTAGGTTACACGCTTTGCTGAAATGCTGAGCAAAAAACATGTATTTGAGATGTATAACTGTAGAGAAGCACTGCTACACGGGGGGGTTGCAGCACTCGTTTCCAGGTCAGATGACTTATAATTCTGCCAGCATGTCCTGGCCAGTGCAGGATCTCTCCCAGCATGTAGTCAGCACAGGAACCTTCTTTACACATGACCACAACATCCTGTCTTTTCTTTTTTCCCTTCTCTATCATGAGAGCTGGATTAAATTGGAAACAAAATACTCATACATACAATACTCAAATACATATAAACTGCTTTAAAACAAATGCTTAGACACCTCAAGAAAATATTTATTTTCCACTACTGCTACAGCTGCAACTGTCTTCCACGTCGACGCTCACTAATTATAGCGGCATCAGTTATTTAATACAAAAACCACAGAGTAAAAATGACATTTTGTGATGACGAGACGTGAGCCTGGCAGAGAGATAGTCTGTAGCTAATGTGTGTGGGATGCATAAATGTCACTATCACGGATAACTATACAGGCAAAATAAACATTTTGTCTTGTGTTATTTGTGCAAAATTTTATATAGATCAATACACCACACTTTTTTTGGGGGGAAAAAAAGGTATAAGCAGGTTTTTTTAGTCACGGGTATAATATGTGTCAAGTGAGCTCAAGTCAACAGATACCATGACGACAACTGTTCTTTTTTGGGCTTGTTCTGCTTGCAATATGCGCAGCTATCTACATCAGACAGACCAAAAGTAGATTTTCTTTCAAAAGGTTCCAAAAACAAAATGATGAATCTCATATAGATGCTGTTGTGGTTTCTGTTCCTTTGATTGTTTTCATTTTCTTCTTGTAGCATTTAACAATTTTGTTTTTGCTTTCATTCTAAGTTACTTTGATTGTTTTACATGTGGAGTTATTTTAATTATTTTCTATGTTTTGGCTTGGTTGGGTTTTTTTTTTTTCAGATTTATTGATATAATCTGATTTTAGTTATTGTTTTATTTGTTGTACTTGTGTGTGGACCCCAGGAGGACTAGTGACCACTGTGTGGAACCTAATGGGGATCCAAATAAAGAAATTAATGAATAAATAAATAAACACTTAGATGAGAGTTGGAATCAATAGTCTAATCTAACTCTGGATGTGGTAATAATAGTAAGTTACAGATTAGTTATCATTACAGTATATAACTGCAGTCTCACCCCCATAGTGCATAGGGGATATTGATGCTATCGATATTATAGGTAGCTTATACAGAAACTGCCCTTCTGTCTTACCCTGTATGTGGGCTATACTACTTACTATAACAATTCCCATATAATTACCAACCAACCCTCATTACTCTGCTTCAATTTTACTACATAATTCCTACTAATTACACTCCTACAACTTTGCATTATTCTGACTTTACCTGTAAATTAAAGGGTTACCTTTTTGTAAATGCATTTTTTGTACAATCAAGTTTAATTAACAGTAGTGAGTCGTTTTACTTAAATTCTGTGCCAAACCATCGTCTGATTGCTGCCATCACCAGAGTGGAAGCGGCGTTTGTGTTCACAAATCAAAGGCCTCCTTTTCGTTAACATCTCCATCTCCATCTCTTTTTTCGTCACATCTGAGGTGCTGTATATATTTTCCGACAAGGTCTTCACTCATGTTATCTGATCACTATGGCTGTATCAAGAAATACATGCTTTACAGGATTTGAGGTTAATGGCTTTTTTCTCTTTTGCCTTTTATCGTATCAGGAGACATCTTCGGTGATATGAAAGTTTGGCTGATGATTTCAATTAAAATATTTTTGATAAGCAGGGTCTGAGCATATGAGGATGCATGATATAATGTAATTTACTAAATCAACTCCCAGTACAGTCAGATATTTTCTGCTACACTGATATGTTCAGTGTGGTTAAAACCCATTAGAGCAGTAATAAAGTTATGATTTCATTTTAATTTCATGTTAATTTAATTACGTCAGCAACACAGTCCCACAATACTGATTGCAAGCAAGGCTCATTTTAATTAACATCTAATGTACCCTTTTTATAGTTTGTAAATTATACAAATGCATCTATTAAAGGCTGCAGACAACAATGAGGATAATCAGGAAGGAAGAGGCAGGAGCAGATATATTTGTCTAGAAAACAAGGATGAGACATAGTAGAGATGTTGTTCAGCGTTCAGCGGGATCAAGTGCTTATCTCAAACTTTTACGAGGGTCACTAAACGATTCGCTGCTGTTATCACACAGTCATAAAAAGATGACAAAAACACTGCCATTTATGCAGCTTCAAAAAATTTTATATTACAACAGTAATACAATGTTACAGCTGCTCAAGCACCAGCATCGGAAATTTACAAGAAGTAAACCATGGTTATGGTTTCTCATTTAAATCACTCGCCTAAATGTGCAAGTGTAGGAGGAAAATGACTCTGAAATGTTGGTGTTAAAAATGTTCCCTCTGTTCTGCTGTGCCTGCGCTTGCATTAGTTATTCAGACAGAAGTGCCGGGTTGAGACACTTTCAGTATCAAGAATGAGGTTCCTTGTCTCAAGCCCTGAGGATAATTATTGACGTTAAGTGAAAACTCTGCTGATGTTTGGTGGAAGAGCAACAATCACGTGGCAGGCTGAGCTGAGTCAGGTTGTCTGTGTCACTTTCTTCTTCGATGCGGTGCTGTGCCTTCAGTAGTATGCGGCTGGACTTGGAAAGATACACTCATGGGATTTGGTTTTGCACACAATAGACGTTATGTAACATATGCCATGCATGTTTCCAGGCTAATTTTGTACAGTAGAAGAAAGCGCATTTACTCCTTTTATGCTTAGATTTAAGACATTTAACTCCACTATTCAATACCTATATAATTACTTTTCAGATGAAGATTTTACACAAAACATACTGCACCTCCACCAGCTTTAACATTAGCATGCATCTTACATGCTAATCAATAATCAATATCAGTAATAATGATCCAATAACAGTGTCAGGGGCCATTTTGCATGATTTCACTTTTGATACTCTAAGTTCTCTAAGCTCTAACTTCTACGTCTTTGAACTCAGGAGGTTTGTTTTTAAGTAACTGATGCATTTTTATATGAAGTATGATTATGGATGATCTCAGGCTCAGTAGCGCACAGTCCCTGCGTAGACTCTCCATGTTCTCTCTCCATTTGTTTGGGGTGATCCACAGTTCAAACACACCACGTTTATGTGAAGTGGAAAATCTAAATTGTCCATTGTTGTGAAAGTGTTTGACTCTGGTGCTGGCCCTGCAATTGACTGGCAACCAACCCGGTGTCTTTTTGCCTCAGTCTTTTCTTTCATCCTTGCTCCATTTGAAGGAACAGCTGATACAGTCAGTGATCCAGGATGCTCCCGCTCTAATCATTTGTATTTCTTAGTCCTGGTTTTGCCCTGGTTGCATGTTGAATTGCTACGCTGATGTGAGGCTATATGAGGTGTGCATATATCTTGCTGGTGATCTTATGCTCAGGCTTGCCCACTGTTTTTCTTATTTACTCACCTTTTATTCCAGATCTTTTTACTGCAGGTATTCCAGTCTTATCTCAAATTGCAGTTTAGTGTTTTCTCTCTGTTGTACACCACCATCTGCTTCTTATGTTCAAGCTCAGTGTCGGAGTCACCCAGTGTGATACTCGAGGGGCCCACTACAGGGGAGGTGGTTCTTATCTGCTCCATATCTGCTTCCTCCTGCCATAACTCTTCATCCTCCTGCCCGGCAGGTTGTTGCTATTACGTCATAACTTGGCTGATGTCGACTCGGGGCCCTGTTAGTCATTGATCATCTCGGACCGATGATTAAACCAAAGCCAGACACTCCAGAAAATAACATTGAGAAAAACTGTAATGATGTTCCAACTGACCAAATAAGCAGTTTTTATTAATCAAATTCCAGTTAACAACCGACAAGCAGAAAGAAATATCACTCTGATATACTGTATACTGTGATATACTCTAATTGACCCCTGGGGACAAATAAAGTTTATTGAATCGAATTGAATTGAATTGAATGTACATCCTCCTCCTCATTCTACCTCTCTATCTTCTCTCTTCCACCTCTGTCAGACCCACACGTCTCTTCTCTCCTTCTCGTCCTCTCTCCAGCTCTTCCTACTTGTCTGTTTTTGTCCTCCCTCTACCACCTTCTCTTTTAGAGCTCCTCAGAGTGGAAAGCTGAATGACAGAGGAGAAAATTAGACATTCATCAGCCCCAGCAGTTCATCAATCAAAGTTAGTGCAGGAATAAATATTAGGTGAGGAAGAATGATACACATGCGAACTCTGAGAAAACATGCTCTTGACATACATAAAACATCATGGTCGATATTACAAAACCTATAAAGCACTAAATATGATGCTGCCTGTGTAAAGGAAGGATGTTTTTCTTATTTTTCTGACTGCCTGCTGTTATGGCCTTGAACGGAAACTGCCTCCCCCACTTGATGCAATAACTCTGACTCACGTCTTTCTCCTGGTCTGTCTGCATGAGAGCTACGATAAACATAAGTGCCAAAGTTCAAGTTTTTAATTACAGTTAATTAACTGTATTTTTAATGGAAGAATGGTTTTGATAATTGAATAAAGAAGATAAGATGGGAAGTTTATCTTCTGCTTAATGTATTCCCACAATTTTGCAAGTTACAAGGGCATCATATTCATTATAACTCAGTTAGTCAGTGAGTGATTACGTTCCAGCTCCATCATTACTATTATCTGCACCGGCTGGGTTATCGCAATGAGCATCTGCAATTAAAACAGGAGTTTGAGACCGGATGTATAGTTTTCTTTTTAATACATTTACACTACATTTGCTGTTCCTCTAGATTCAGTTTCATTCATGATTTGGTACATGTAAATGTCATGTTCTGAACAAGATGTTTAGGTAGAGTAAGCATGGATGGATCATGAGACCGTTCAGCAATCCATCCAGGAGCTATAAGCATCTTATTCGAGATTTCACCTTCGACATGAGATGGTTGATTAGTGTGAGGTGATGTTTTCTTACATGTCAGGGTTTCAGTTAGCTGGTGAATACCTTCCTCCTCATCATCAGGAGCTACCAAGCTGGCTGCAAACGTCCATAACATCCCCAACCAATCAGTGCTCTCCTGAGGGACTCCAACAGGGCTTGATTTAATTGGACGCACAGCACCTGAATAGAGAAGAAGAAATAAGGAGTGGTGCAGTATGTGTATAATCATATATTTAGGCCTAACATGTTTTAACAAGAGTTGAATTCAACAAGTAAACATGGGGCGGACAAAATAAGGAACACTTACCTGCAAACTACAGTTACAAAAACACACACAGTGTTAACAGAAACTCAACAAGCTTCTCAAAGGTAGCATGTATTAAATTATGTTAAACTGTATACTGTATATATGAAATGTATGTGTAGGTGTATTATTTGCTTCACCCTAATGCAGCTGTTAGAGCTCACACACACACACACACACACACACACACACACACTTATATACATTTAAAGTTAGTATGAAGGAGTGAGTGTGACTGTGAAATGTGTGACGGCTTAGACGTTTCTTCTTGCCTCTAGCCTTCAAACCTCTCTTAGCGATGGCAGAAGGAGGAGGGAGACCTGTCGGCGAGACACATGAACATTAACAGAGACAGCGTCATGTGAAGTGCAGGTTACAGTTTGCAGAGAGAGAAGGGAAAAAGGGAGAAAAAGGGGGATTGGGGAAACAAAGAGGGGGGAAATGACACATAACTGCATAAAAAAAACCCATAAAGTGATAAAGTCAAACAGAAGAACAATGATCAGTGGATTTATTCCCTCACTACAATAATGCAAACAACATGATAAAAAGAAAAATCACACTTTTCATCGTACAGAACATGTTAGGACTCATCTCTCTGCGGTGCAGGGGACATGCTGAATGAATACACAGCAAGACACAGCAACAACACAACCAGCTCTCCAGCAACATTTCAACATTTCCAGCACATTTTTTTAAATTCGTTTTTTACTAATATTTCCACCTTTAATTCATCAGAAAGACCAATGGACTGTTTGGCCTCTGACCATCAAGAAAACAGCTGCAGAACATCTGGAACAAATCAATTCTTTAACACATTATTAACATTTAAAATGTGTATATTAGTTAATAGATAATTATAGAGGACATTCAATGATGGATTGTCAACATTTGTAATTTAAATGAATGTCTCACTTTTGCTACTGGCTTATTAGACAGTGAGAAAACCCGTGACACATATTGATCACTTATTAACAACTGCAAATTTGATGACTAATTAGAAAGTTACACTCATTGCCCTTTATTTATGATTTAATTAATTACTAGAGAATTAATGTCTTATCGGGCATGGATATTTTAAACAAAAGTTGTTCATTTTAATGACTCCATAACTGACGTAAAACAACTGATACATGATTCACTGACCAATAATGAAGCCATTAACTGTCACTTCTAAAGCCAACGTACTGACGGATACATGAGTGTTATTGTGTGTATTGTGGGCTCACTTCTTTCAGGCAACTTTTTGACTTTGCACACTTATTACTGAACGCAGGTGTTGAACACGCTGCAGGAGACAGGTGAGGTCAGGGTTCACCGGCTAACAGATACATCGCTGGTAAATGAGGCATTTTAAAGCCTTGCAGCAAGACAATTAGAACAAAAATGATTATCATTATGTTCAGTCTTAGTCAGTCTTTTGTACTTTGACCCCTCTGCGCTAGAAACCGTGGAATCGTCCCCGTGACTGCACTCAGTGCCTCTGAAACACATTTTTTCTCATTTGCTTTGAAGTCTGGGTGTGTGTCACAGCTTCCTCAACAGTTCATTAAAAACTAACTGCTGCTGCATCTGTTTCATGTAGTATTGACTTACAGAAGTGTTTTGATTTTATATTTAGTTGATACGGAGTGCACACAAATGCCCAAATGTTCAGCTGCTCCTCTGTATCTGTAATAAGCCAGATAATACCTCTACTTTGGTGTAAGCTGCTCTGGCCGTGAAAGTAATGACTCTGTTCTCAGCGACATGTTCTGGCTCGTGGCGTTTAAACAAACTCTGATCATATAGCTGTCGCTGCAGTGCAGGTGTTTTGCATTTGTCTCTCTGAGGAACACGTGAATTAGCACATTCATCGCTACTCCGTCAGTGTTATGATGACTCTTGGCTCTGAAGTGCTAAATGCATTGTTTTGGTTGTCTCTGTGGATCTCTTTAATATTCCCTCTCGCAGCTTTTTGCCTGTTTGTTGCCCAGTGTAGAGGAGTCATTTCATGGATCCTCATAAACAACTGTTTCATTTAATGCACTGACATTTCTTTGATTGGCACTCCAGACACAGAGCCAGAGACTACAGGAATAGAAGGCAACCCCCCCCCCCCCCCCCCCCCCGTCTTTCTTTTAATTCCTACCATGTCCCTTTTCTTCTCTACTCTCTCTTTGAATCTATTTTCTCCCACAGTCTTACTTTCATGTTCTCATCTCATGTCGCTCTTCTCCTCACTTCCTGCATACCTTTATGCCTTTGTTTTTCAGTCTGGTATAGTTTAGCAGCCACATCAAAATGATAAAACACAAAGAAAAGAGATGAAAAATACAAATTGCACAGCAGAGATAAAAAAAAAGAGGAAACCCGAGGGGCTCTGAAAAACCTCAGAAGAAAAGAGCATAAAGTAGCTGGAAGAGAAACATCTGAGGTGGATAAGAGAAGCTAAATGATACATTTCTTTCTTTCTTCGTTTCTTCTTTTTCTCCCTTCTTCCTTGTTTTTTTCATTTGTCCTTCTTTCTGTCCTTCCTTCATTCTTCAATTCCATCCTGCCTCCTTCCTATCCTTTCATTCCTCCTTCCATCCTTGCTGTTTTTCCTTCCTGTTGCTCTTTTTTCCTGCTTCTTCCTTTCTTCCTCATCCCTTCCTTCCTTCGCAATGTCTGAACTACCAAATAAACCCTGCATGTTCGTCCTGCAACATTTCCACCTGTCTCAATCTGAGTAGTTTTCATTTTCACATTTGAGCCTCTGTCTTTCTGTCAGAGAAGAACAGTTTGATAAGTTGACTGATTAAAGTCTCGCTGTCTACAATGCTGCATCTTTGTCTCCACCTCCTTTCTTTCTCTGACAACTGCATTTTTTCCTGTTGCTTTCTACACAATCCGCTTTCATCTCCTCTGAATAACTGTATTTTTCAGTATGTCTCCACATTTTTATATCTGAATCCTCTTCTGGTGCAACCTTGCCTGTCTATTCTCTGCACGCACGCACACACGCACGCGCACACAAACTCTCTGCTCTCCTACAACACGGAGAATTGCATTTCTTCTTTATTGTCCAAAAATGTCTTCATGCCGTTTCCCTTACACACACTGGCCTTTATTGAAATGTCATGGTGGGAGAAAAGACTTGTGATTAAAAATGCAGTCCAGCATTTTGTCATTGTCAACTTGCAAATATTTGCTTCAGGAAATGGAAGATAACTACAATGTACAGGGTACACATGCTCATTATGTGCATTTCCTCCTCACTTCAGGACTATCCTTAGCCCTGGGAGAAATGTTTCCTTGACTGAGAGAGAGGATATTTAACTTTTACTGATAACTCTGCGTGAGATGTGGGCGATGAATGAATCCGTCGCAGTGACTCTGTATTACATTTTCTGTTAAAGTTTTCTTGGATTATCATGTTTGCCACATCAACTTGAACATATTTGTCAATGTCAGCGGTCACAAGACAATAAACCTGCAAAATTGCACAAATGATTCAATTAGAAATCGCTACAGGCCGGATTTACTGTGTGTCATGAGACACAACAGTTATACCCATTACCTAGATGTCTATTTTAAGACTCTGTATCACACAACTTCTTTGTTACCGAGAACTGTTAGCAGGTCCAGAGAAAACACAGACACACATGCAATTCCACACCAGTAATGCAGCACACAGGCACATTAACACACAGACTGGTGACAAATTAAATAAAAGCCCCAATAAATAAAATATATATATATATAAAACATAATGAATGCAGATTCTTCCATATAAACATACATAAAAACACCAAATGAGGGGAAATAGTTTTGAAGTATGCTGTTGAATGCCTCTGGAAGAGATCCAAAGACTTGTAGGATCAAAGCACCGAAGCCGTTCTGGAGGCTTGTGGTGGCCAAACACCTTTCTAAACTTAATGTTGTTTCTCCATTAATTTGCCATCCATCTGTAGCCGAGAGGCTTGATACACACAGGCTGCTCGCAGCTGACAGCAGACCAGAACAAGAAAGCAGTCTAGTGAAAAAGTAAATTAAGAGAAGCTTTATATCAGGAAACAATTCTCAAAGGGCAAATCAACACAGAATCACTTAAGCTAGCAAGCGAGTAAGCTAGTCTCACCAAGGTCGAGAATGAACAGTGAATTACTGCAAGATTCATGTCAACCCAATGTCTCTTCTAAGAAACACAAAACCCAACAGAAACATTCAAATCCAGTCCAACCTTAGTGAACTTTGACCTGTGAATTTGCATTGTTGATCAGTAGCAGGCCTTGACAGTGTTGACCTTTGAGGGAATGAAGAGCCAAAGAGCTTAAAATGTATAGATGTGTTGAACCTTTATCTTTTATTTAGTATAACCTGCTCGACAAATGGTTTGCAGCCAGCTATGAGACAGGACTTTGAAAAAAAGAAAAAAAAAAGAACTGTGTAATCCCGCTATCTCATTAGCAAGCGAGCTAACAAGCTTGCTAACTGACAGTTAGCAAGCTTGTTAAGGTGAGGAGGAACTGCCAGGGGGAAGTAAGCAGCACAATAGGCTACAGAGAAAAAAAGAAAATTGTGACCAGGCAGAATAAGTGACAGATTTTGCTGTGGATAGTTTTCTTTGAGAAATTTTCAAGCATAAAAGGATAAAAACTGTCCACACGAGTTGCTACGCTGCTCGTCATTTGAAACGTTCAGGCACATCAGTGGTATCATGGATCACAGCAGATGTTTAGCTTTTGACAGATGGTGTAAAACACTTGTTGGTAGCAGGTTTCCACAAATTGAGAGCGCTAGGTTTAGTGTTGATTTACCCTTGAAAAAAATCAAATACAGAGCCTCACAATTTGAAATACGTGGCTACACATGGACAAGGATCATCATGACCGCTCTGTCACAGGCATTGTTGTAGTGCAAGCAAACAGCGCAGTTAAACTGTTAGTGGTTTCGTTGATGTTTTTACCAGGAGATAAACACACGGGGTCGTCACAGTATGATGTATAGTCTTTGGATGGGATGGCAGGTGATGGACAGCATGAGGATGGAGAAGAGGTGAAGGAGTGCGAGTGGAGGGGGGTGGGGGGTGGGGGGGTGGAGAAAGGAGGAGAGTTGGGAGAAGTGTTAAAGATGAGCGTGTTGGATGTGTGAAGCAGGACTATCCTTACACTGTAGGATAGTGCCAATGTATGTGGATGTGTAGCTGTGGGAGTGGTGGGAGTGATAAAGAACAGATATGAGCGGAACTGACAGAAAGGTCGTTATTACAGTAAATTAACTGAGCACTGAAATACACCAGCTCTGTGACAAAATCAAAGTGATTGATTTTCTTTTGTGTGGTTGGAAGATCGGTGGCAGTTTGACCTTTGTGTGTCAGATCTATTTAGATCACTACAATGCATGCTGCTTTACTGTTCCTAGAAAAATAAAATTAGTTACAAAATTTAGGGAAACTAGAAATTTCTGTCCTTGAAAGGCAAGCCCAATTTAAACCCAAACAAATATTGATTATTCATCTATTATTTGAAATTTTACTATATTCTGTATGTTAAATGCTTGTAGACTAATTTCACATTTTGCATGTTCAGCTGACCTGCTGACTAAACTAGACTAAGCCACTGACTAAAACATTTACAAGATTAATTTAACTAATTGGGAAAGTAAATTTTGTGCCAAATAATATTGTTGTCTCTGAAGGATACCTGCATCATATCAAAGGATGCTCAGCTGCCATAGAATTACTTGTAGCTGAGGTGAAACTGCAACCTACCGTCCTTTTACATACTGCTCAAGGAGCTATTTGTAAGTTTTGCTATCGCTACATACCCAACATTAGCATTAACAGCTGTTTACTTACCACTCTTGGCATGAGCCTCAGCCATTGTGTTTACAAGAGGTTTACTGTGGCTAGTTGGTTAGTATGCTAACTTGAGTACAAGAAAAGAAGAGATACAAATAGAAGCAAAACAAGAGGGTTGTTTTCCACTGCTGGAGACAGCACTTGGTGAGTAAAGGAATGAAGTTTGATGCTGAACTTGTAACGTTTCTTCTTGACTGGTAAGTAAACAGCTGTGAATGCTAACGTTAGCTATGTAGCAGTAGCAAAACTACAAATAGCTCCTTAAAAGACCTGAATTTGTGATAATTACATACTTAACTTTTTTCAGGGCAAAATGAATTACAAAGATAACATGCACACTAATAATCTGATGCTTTTGTAATAGCTCAGTTAAAGCAATAGAGAAAATGATGAAACTGTCATTGAAATATACAGGAATAATTGCAACTCTTTAGTCTGGCTCATTAAAATAAATAATAACAGCAAATTCTTTTGTACAGCTATGTTATTTTTGAGTCTTCTGATTTCTGGGGAAATCAACCCAGGTTCTATGTTTACAGAAATAAAACAATAAGCTGCAGTAGCTACAGCATGGATGAATTTGAGAGTGCCGCTGTTGCTCTTTCTTTGTCATACCGTTACTTTGCAAACAGACGTTTCTTATTATCTCGAGATATAACTTAATGGGTTTGTAGAGCTTTGTAAGCCTGATCATGGTGCCAGTGAGCAGACAGTCTCAAGCAGAACCGAACATGTTTGAAGGAGAGATCTTGACTGCTGCATTTACTTTAATCAATCACTATCCCAGTTGCAATCTCAGGGAAATTCATTTTCTGTTATCTCATGACAATGAAGTAATTAAAGCGTGATCACAGAAAATGAAATTTGATCACTCAAGACAATTAAATCATGGGCTGGAGATAATAGGATTAAAAATATATGAGGAAATAAAGCCGCTCTCAGATTCTGTCGAGCTGCAACAGTCAATGTATGGAATTTTAAAGAACTTCATACAAGAGAAATTACTCAACTTAACTCCCTAACGTTTTAATCAAAATGAGGACTGATTAACCCCTGTGACTGTGTTATTAGTATGCATGTTAACACCAGGAAGTGCCCCTTCAATCCATTCTTTAAGTGCATGAGTCATTTAAGTGAAAATGAAGAGGAGTGGAAAGATCTCAGCATGTACGCAGCTGTATTACTACACTGGTACATAAACTGTCAAATGTTAGAGGCTAAGTGAATGTGTGAGTGTGAGAAAATGCCCTCCTAAAGACAGTCCGTCATTTTCAATACATTTGTCCGTCAAGTGACCGGAAACACACCATGTGTTGCTTTAAATACAACCAGTGTCTAACGCAGCACAGATGTTGTAGTGCAGTGTTATTAACATGTGTTGAAAAGAAAAATGAGATGGTGTGTGTCCCGTAATTTGACACCTGGACGTTGCTGAAAATGACGACCTTCATGAGAGCACGTCCACTTTTGAAGTCTGCTTCAAAAATGTCTGAAAGGCTGTTGACCAATGCTCGGATGAAATATGGATGTGTGAATGAAATGTGAAAATGGGTAATGCATGAGTGGGAGGAAAATGTCATTATTGTAAAATATTACAAGTATATTATAATCACATTTTTATGGAATTATAACCATAGTAGAATGGTAAAAATGATAATAACAAAAATGAAAGTGCAAAAAAATAAATTAAATATTAATTCTTGTTACCTGCTAGAGTCTTATAATCAAGCAGATCAAACAGAACAATGGCTACGCCCGACCACGTGATGATCAGAGCCACAACCAGCAGCCAGGCCATCGGTGAAGTAAAGGTTAAGATGACATCATCCAAAAATGTCCTCTCATTGCTCCGAGCTGAAGGGACGGCCTCCCTGGCGTTGGTCTGACTGCTCATTGTTGAAGAGAGCTGAGGACAGGAGAAGGGAAGAGAGGGAGTAAAACAAGTAAGGGATTTACTAAAGGAAATACTTTCTAGTTTTCAACTAAATAAAATGCAGAACTAGATCAAGTTTTAACCATGACAGTTTTTGAAAAATAAAAGCATCAGTGAACTCTTAAAACTAATTTAAACAATCATTTAGTGAGCTTGCTTTTTGTTTTGATCAGCATATCCCACACCTGCAGTTTATAATGCAGAGTTCCTGTTCTATATTCAACGTCTTCAAGCCCAAGGTTATTTTTTCTTAGACTTTGCACAGCTCCTCCAGCAACGCTGTCTCCTTGAAATTATGTTTATATGCTTCTAATCTGCAACAGCAAATATGTTTTGAAGGAAACATAATGCTGCCCGAATACATTATGTTACTTTTTCATTAACAATGAATGGTAAATGGACTGCACATTTATGGCACTTTTCTGGTCTTATCGACCACTCAAAGCGTTTTTCAATGGAAGCCCTGCACCCATTCACACACAAATTCATACTGGGCTTTTTCCTACTCATATAGCACTTCTCTACCATACCCACACACTCACACACCAATGGGAACTGGAGGAGCCGCGATCGAACCACCACCCTTCCGATTTTGTGACCCGCTCTACCTCCTGAGCCACAGCTGCCCCCAGTAAGGAAACTTTGTTAATTCACATACCTTGCACGTCGCAAAATACTGATACTGAACGTATCAGCAAAATGTTCACTGACCATGTATTTCATTTTCCTATCCACGTTTGCAGTACAGTATCGACTCTCAGCAGCTAAAGCAGGATTAAACTTTTAATGGTTATGTTTAAACTCTCACAGCACTTAACATTAACATTAGGGAAAGATTGTGGTCTGGGTTTGATAATGAAAAATTCCACAGATAGTTGAAGAACCAGACACGATGTATTCACTGTATTAACATTTAATTAAAACTACAATCCTCCCCTAACCTTAACCAAAGTGCTTCTGGTGGCTAAACCCTTTCATATGCAGGACTCAGGACACAAACACTAGTCTCCAAGGTCAAAGTCTTTGTACACCCTGCCTCTACCGCAACCACCTCGCAATGGCCTGCGTGTGGTACAAAAATGTGGCACTCGCTTCACTCAAAAAAAAACAAAACGAAAAAAAAACCTTGCCTGTAAAAAAAAAAATCCAGACGGCAATAACGTTTCCCATCACAACATAATGGGGAAAATAAATTAGAGCTACAGAAGAAGATTAGACCTGTTTTCTCAGGGTGAGTAGTAGTCCCCATGGTGACTAAACTGACCTTTATGTGTACAGTTTTTGCAATCCCACTTTAAAGTTCTTGGGACTATATGTGGGTGTGTAGCCATCATCTTTTGACAATATGCTCTTTTAACTTTAATGTCATCTTGTCCCTGTTGTCCATGAAATGACACAGATCCCACAGTGTGTATTTTTTGATGAAACAGTATTTTTAATTTTTTTTTTTTTTTTTTTAAGAATCGCTGACATCACTATTTAAGTCAATATCTATAAAAGAAAATCTGTAGAAATTAAAGGGCCTTACTTAGGTTGTCTGGTACCATAAGGACACATTAAAATATAATCAGCATCAACACCAAGCTAGAGAAACAATTCACACTAATTACAGAAACCTTGGGAGTATTGTGGCAGTGTAAGGTTCAGTTTGCCTTCAGGCCTTTGCATCCATTAATTCACCACTGAGCCCAATTTGTTTAATTTCAATCTGTTCATTATATGATAATAATATCTTCAGTACAACAGGTATGTCTTTTGCATTCATGTTACCAATGAATTTGATAGATGCGCACGGCAGCTGTTTATTCACATGGATGTCAGTGAATCATTCAAGTATGTTCTCTAATTTTTTTCTTTGTGAGAGGATGAGGATGAAGGATGTGGAGAGAAGAGACGAGCACGAGGGGGAAAGAGTGAGAGAGAGCAAGGAGAGAGAAAGACAGACAGAGATTACCTGAGGTGACGAGGAGATTAAATTCTATCTCACTTTGACAAATGACTTCTTTAAAGAAAGTTTTCATCATTGTATGGCAGTGGGGCTTGTGTGCCGTAACATGATTACGTGGCCGCGTTCGGTTGTTTGTGTTCATTACGTGGCGTGGTGTGATGGAACGCCTGAGATGATTTATTTTTCCTTCTGTTTCGCTGCCTGCCTCTCACGCATCTTATCTGCAGAAGTAAAGAGATATATTTACTCTGGTGTGGAGCTCTGAATTAAAACAGGAATGACTCATTTGGAAGAAATATGTCCTTCTTAAGACTATTAATGAGGTCCTGAGGGATGCAGATCCATGAGAGTCCTGTATGCTCTGTGCTGGTCCAGCTGAAGCACTTAACCCCATTCATTATGACAGGCTGGTTGACAGAATTAGGCGGTGGTTTGGACTCTAATGGTCCTCGTATCCATTGCCAATTAATGGAAACTCTGTGACATTGTCCCTCTGACTCCTCATTATATAATAAATCTCAAGGCACAATTCAGGTTACATTTTTTCCCTCACTATATCCACTAATTCTTGTGAGTGAAACCCAGTCACTTGAGTAAATTGTCCATATTATAGCCTATTTTGGAGCCTGTGCACCCAAAAGAATGTTTACTGGACTGCAAACTCTTAAGCAGCGAATGTAGTTACAAGTAGTATAACTAGATTCAATAAGCAAGCGCACGTGGGCATGGCTGGATTTACCTGCTATATCACACTTTATCTATCTATCTATCTATCTTTCTTTCTTTCTTCTGTGTAGGATATATGTCACCCAGGATGGTTGTATAATGTGAAGTATTGATGTGTTTTGATTCAGTTGCTGGTATTAGACTGACCTTTCTGTTGCTGCATTCAGATAACAAACTACAAGATCAATTTAACATAATTCTGTCCACACACACACTTGAGTGTGCATTTGTGCGTCTGACTCAAGAAAGCTAACCATTGATCTGGTGAACAACAACTGGTGCGTGTGTGTCAGTTAGGAGGCAGAGCCAAGAGTGTTTCTGTGCGCGTGTGATATAAAAGCCATTGATCTCCTGAAGCCTTGGCAGCGGCTGGTCAGGCCGGCATATTGATCCAGAGCAGGTAAAACAGTCACGATGTTACAATGACAGACGGCTGGAGCACAGCAGACAGAACGGGGGAAATGCTGCACTGTCCAGTCCAACCTCACATTCTTCGCCAAACCATGTAATTACAGTGTAATTCTCTTATGTTTTTATCAAAGAGGGAGTCACTGTCTGCAAATATTTTTACCTTACGGGTCTGACTGTGCTCTTTTCCAAACCAGCTGACCCAGCCCACCTGTTGTTACCATCAAGTGCTGAGCTGAGCTTAACACACAAACAAACACACACACACACACACACACACACTCACACAAACAACTGCTGCTGCCACCTCCTCCTCCACACCAGAGGAATGAACAGAATTAGAACGATGTGGGTGAAGGCTACGAACCGGCATTTGAGGGCAAATGGAAGGTGACAAAGGCACGGTCAAGAGGGTGAACCATTAAATGCATCCCCATTTGTTAGGAGTACACCACCTTTCTGACAAATAGGTATGGTGCTGCTTATAAAGCAATCTTGCTGGATATCATTACCAGTGGTAGAAAGTTAAATCAAGTTCAATTCTGAGGTACTTACATTTCTTCATTTGTTTTAATGCACTACATTTCAGTGGGAAATTGCAGTTTCTAATAACAGTTTATACCAGTGGTTTCCAACCTTTATGGTTTGTGACCCCTTACAAAAACAGTCTAGTTCTAAACTTCTTTGGTTTTATCTAAATAACTGTTTTGAGGCCCTACCAGATAAAACGATCTGACATATTTAACAAAAACCCAAGATGAGAGAAAGCCAAGACAAACAAGTACAAATTTGTTTAGCAGTATTTTGTTTTTTGTCTTCTGTCTTCTCCAATTAATCATCTTGTGACCCTTCAGCGTAAACATAACCCATTCTCTTGTAACAGAATAAGCTGATCAAAGAAATCATTTGTCAGAATTCAGTATGTTCTCATATGTGTAAAGTGCGGTTTATATGTACATAACCAAATCAGTCTTTCAGTCAACTATTCCTCTTGGTTACATTTAAGCAATTACCAGATGACAGTCAGACAAAAAAGGGGAAAAAGATATAAAAAAAAAAAAAAAAGATGGTTGATCGTCTCGACATCAGAGCGAATATTTTCAAATGCAGCTGTTCCCAACCTGGGGGTTGGGACGGCCTAAGAATCCCAAAGACACATCAGAGAGATAACAAGATGATATAAGGTAAAAGAAAGAAAAATACATCTTTTTTTCTTCTGAAATACTGGATACTTTCAACTCTTCAGGCTTCCAAAAATCATGGGGGACATACAGATATTTATTTCATTTTAAGGGCTCACAAGCCAAAAAGGAATCACTAGTTTAACAGATTCACAGAAGATTGAAGAGTAAAAGTCCAGACCAGGGCCAATGAGTTAAAATTATGCTTTTTCAATCAATTTAAACTGATAATTCAATTATTCATTCATTAAACTAAACTGATTTTCTGTAAAATTTTGAGATAACAGTTGTCATGTATTTGATGTAACAAAAAAAGTGCAGCATTATACCACCATTATGGAAGTGGAAACAAAGCAACAGAGCACGGTGTTGCATTTATTCAGGAAGGTAAAAAATTTGATTTTTAAAGTTTATTTCTCTCACTTTTACACTTCAAAGCAACAGTGAGGAAATTATGAATTATTAACAGGAGCCAAGAGCCTATACTGTAGCTTACATGTGGTATAAGATCATAGTGCAAATAGTCTGGTTTATGGCTTATTTGACCAGAACATTAATATTCCTACAGTCCTCCTGTACATATAGACCTATAAAAGGTATTTCAGATGACAGTGAGAAAAAAGAACTGCATGGACTGGTCATTGACCTCCTGCATTCAGTAACACCAGCAGATCATTATTATAAAGTTCAGCCAGAGTGAAATGGATTTCTAGCATACCTTGGACTTGCTGGATGTTCAGTGATAACCTTCAGTCCTTAAAAGGCTCAGAGAAATGCAGTGTTACCATAGAAACAAGCATGTAACTCCTTCGTTAAATCCTCTTTGGCCCCAGTTGAACGTGAGAAAAGATAATGGAGGTAACACTCAAATCCGTCAGCAAAAAAACAGATCACACCAGAGTCTAAAAATACACTAAAACTACCCCACAGGAGAAAAATGACGGAAATCCAGTGAACAATCTTTCACTTTATATTGTTCTTGGTATTTTTCAAAGTTGTTCTTGGAGGTTTCAAATTTGTGTCCATGGAATTCTTGAGCCAAAGCTTTTGAGATTCTGTTCCTAGCTGGTGAAGTTGTTGGAGAGAGTGAGACAGAAAGAGAGAGACGGATAGAGAGAAGAAGGGCGAAGGGGTTGACCCACTGAGAGTCAGCCTGCCCCCTCTGAGGGTCCAAAATAGAGAGATAAAGAAATGGAGGGAGGGAGGGAGAGAGGGAGGCAGAAATTTCAAAAGCAGAGAATGAGTGAAGGGAGAACGGAGAGGACAAAAGATCAAAGGATGGAGGGGAAAGGGGGAAAGAATAAAGTGAGGAGATAAAGGTCTAAAAGTCTCCTGTGCTATGTGGCGCAGAAACACAGAGCTTATTAATCAGGGTATAATAATGTAGGCAGAGCCAGCTAACAGCTGTTGCACCAGTGTTTCCTCCTCTGAGAGGCTCATAACTCCATTCCTACTGACCTGTTCAAAAATATCAATCCCCTTACAACTGTAATCTGATTTTTCATTCATTCGTTTCACCATGTTCTAATATGGTTTGATAATATTAAGTGACTGATGGGTCCCCCAATGACAACAGTACTAGTAGTTTTATCAAGACTTAGTCTAGAGACCAAAACATATTCACTGTGTGCCCTTGACAACGACTTCGACAATAAAGTACTTGGAACTTTAAACCTCCAAGTCTTCTAACTCTTCCTGCACTTCCTCCCAAGGAAACATATTTTCTCCTAAGTGCCCCTTCTTGTCAAACAGAGGTCAAAGTGAGGAGTAAATAAGCGAATAAATATCTCGTTCAGCCCCATGTGAGTTTTTAAGCCCCGTCAGAACCTGTTTTTGAGGCCCAGTTTAAAGGAGGGTGTGTGTGTGTCTACGCGAGAGCAGTGGGAAAGAGTAACCTGACCCCCAGTCTTGCCCTGGGAGCCTGCACTGCAGAGGCTATAATTAGAGATACAGACAGCAGCTGGTGTTAACATTGGACTGGACTGCTTTATATGTAGGGCGTACAGAGGGGGCTGAGGGCTGGGGAACGAACACACACACACACACAAGCGCACACACACACAAAATTCAGATCCTATTCTCTGAGAGACCATGCACAGTATGTAGGAGATATTTAAGGACTCCACAAAAATTACTTTATGTTTATTTAACTTTTTAAAATACTATCATCTTAAATGTATGTCAGTGTATGACTGTCACCATAAAAGTTCATCATTATATTGGGAAATTTCCCTGTTTTAACAAAATCCAGTGTTTCCTCTACATTCATTTAGCAGTGGCGGACCGCCACTGCTAAATCATAGCCGCCACGCCTTCAAATTTCTTTTATTTTTTTATTGTCGCAAATGCACCACCGCCACATCTCTCCACCTTCACAGCACAGCCTGTGTGATGATGAGCGCAACAGCGGGGGGAGGGGAGGGAGGGAGTGGGGTGGTTGGAGGATCCTATT
>NW_019525453.1:843744-906461 GCF_002814215.2 Seriola lalandi dorsalis | reverse complement strand
GCTGTTAGCGTTACGTTACTCACACTTTTAATGTAATCTTATTAGACAAGTAACATTAGACAGGGAGGAGTTGTTAAACAAAGTGGAGGAGAGCAGAGCACAGCAGCGGGAGAGCTGGGTGAAGATGCAGGAGAGAGAGATGAGCCTGGGTGCAAACTTTGCCACTGACTCACCCCCCCCCCCCTCCATAGCATGCCCCCACTGCTGAAAAAAATCCTAGAGGAAACACTGAAATCCTTTTCACATTTTAACAAGCAGTTTTTATGACATATTTTGCCATTATTACTTAATTCTTGTGAGAAACATCTTGTTATAACATCATATCATTTTATCTTGTATCTTCTAATATTTTTACTCAAGTACTGTCCTTAAGTACGATTTTCAGGTGCTGGTGCTTTACTTGAGTATTTCCATTTTATTTTACGCCATACTTCTATTTCACTAAAATGTAAAAAAAAAATTGCATTTTTAACTCTACTTTCTAACCTCCCTGACCCCCTGATAATTTCCACACAGTCCCTTGTCAACTTTCTGTTTACATATCCTATGATGCAAATAAGCAAACAATGCATTTATACTTGCAACCCTATCTGCCACTGAAAGATTAGTTCCAGTTATACACAGTTCAGAAACAATATATATCACAAACTAACAAAGAAAAAACATCCGCACAATTCGCAGTCCCTCTAATGTTCTCAGCCACCTAATAAATGTTTACAGTTGGCCTAGCTCGTTCTGATTTTTTTAAGTTATCTGTCATTTCATTTATTTTTTGTCAGAGAGATGCTCTACTGCATGCACACACAAATGCACATACCCATGAGAGATACTGTGATGAAACAAACCATCCAAAGTAAATCTGATGAAACTAACAGCAATCAACAAGAACAACGCTCATATCTGCCCTACAGTACTCTGTGTTATTGGGCATTTGCCTGTTTGTGTTGGATACATTAATATATCCTGAATAATTCTTCCTTCCATCTGTAGCTCAAGATAGCGAGGAGATAAAACACAGGGACATCCTGGTAGCTGTGCGATTTTGAAAGGTTTTATGAGACTTTTTCTTCTGAGCGTTGCACTCAGAAGTGAGGGATATGTTTTGGCACTTTGAAATTCTCAGGGACAAAGCCTCCAGAACTTCACAGGTTCTCAGGAACTGGCTGACGTTCAGAACCACAGACAGCGACAGAGGCATCGGGTGCTGCTGGCGCCAGTTCAGCACCTTCGGACAGCGAATAAGGACAACCTCACACCTGTGGCTGCTGGGAGACACAGCTGGAGCTGATCACGACCAGGAAGTCATTTCAACACCCCGAGGGTGAACTGTCGCACATCCAGCACCACTTCACTTCTCACAGAGACTCAAACATCTGAGGCTCTGCATAGTCTTATGCAACTTCCTACTCACTTTTGCCTCTACACTACTGCCTTTCAGCATAATTAAGCTTGAGGGTTTTAGTGTTACTCCATAAACAAGGTAATGTATACACCTACCACCACTGGCACGACTTAAATCCATTCCTTTAAGACTCCGTTTACTGTCATGGACAAAGGTCTGAGTCCACTGAAAGCCCTTTTGTTCCCGGAAGTCAGAGAATCAATTTTAAAATATTTTTACTTGTCTCCAAATCACCCACAAGGCCAAGACCAAATTATTTTTCTGACACGTTTTGTTTACGTATGACTCCTCTAGAACTTTACTGTAATTTATTCTGACTTGAGTCTGCTGCCTCTTCAGGGTCAACACCAAACACAGAGAAACTGCATTTATGCTACACATACTTGGATCTCTTTGGTGATCTTAGTCACTGTCTAACTGTAACCATCATTAAATCTAAACTACCCGCTCACTGCTGCCTATAACTGAACTTTTGTCTCTGCATCTATCTTGTTATCTTTTAATTGTGTCTCTTTTTTGTCTTATCCTGTCTCACTTATTTTATGCAATTTGTAAAACACTTTCAACTGCCACTGTTTATGAAATGTGCTAGATAGAAAATAAAAAAACCTTGCTTTTCCTTGTTAAAACCAACAATGTGTTAATCCATCTTACAATAGTTTTTCAACATCCCTACGCTATCTGTAGCACTCAGCCCGAGTCCATTCATTCCAACTGAAGAAATAAATTATTTAAAATGTGGCACAAATAGGCCTATATGGTTTCATTTTTTAAAAAGGCAAAATAATTTTTATTATTATTATTTTTAAAATACATATTACAGTATAACATTTAGTAAATGTTACTGAAACGCAAGTAAATAGTGTATTTTGTTCCAGATTATTTCCAGCTGCAAGTTAATACACATTTTGGTGTCAGAGTGAGTATTTACAGCAGCAGGACGGTGTATGTGGGATTGACTCGGAGTAAGTGACAATGGCAATGTTCATTGTAATTAATTGTAATAAATACATCACTCAATGCAACAGTGTGGCTCAGTGATGTTTTTCATAGTTTTTGGACAACAGGGTGCTATGAGAGGAATAAGATATATCGGCTACAAAGGCAATGCTTGTTCGTAGACTCAAATCATTGGTGGTTTTGATCTTTTCAAGGAATTTACTGACAAGAACAATATTAAATATCAAATGATATTTCTCAAACAAGATTACATACTTATTAACTATTCAGAATTTATTATTTATGCAAATTTCTCAGTATAGTTTACCTTCCCTATTTTGGACCTACACATTTTTTCATGGTAGATATTTTTGGCTTGGCTTTTGTGTTTCAGTGGTTGTTGTGTCGATTTGCACCTCTTTGTAGTTGATGGTTAATATTTCATGTCAATCACTTAAAAAAAAAGGCTCTGGCCAATGGGGTCCCCTGACCTCTTGGGCCCCTGAGCCTGGATCCTTAGGTCTGTTCGTAATCCTTCCATGACCATACCTGACTCACACTTGTCTGACTCTCCTATTATTTTTGTTGTTCTTAAAATTACACATTTATCATTATTATTAGTTGGAGAAGTTCATCAACCTTGCGTACTTCCAGTGAAGCTCTACCCAACTTCAATTCTAATTAACTGGAATAAAACAAACTGGAATAAATAACACCTGAGTGGGTTTGCAGAGCCATTAAATGGAACGAAGTCATCATTAATAGTAATAATGTTATTACATTAACTAGTATTCTTAGTTACCAGTGCTTTTCATGCTGTGACAAGGCGAAATGCAAGAAGACAGAAGCGGCAATAAGCATGAAAGTATAACAATAACATGAGAATAAGAGAATGAATTAGGTACATCATTAATTATCTGGTGAGAGTATGTAATTATGTATGTCATTTCCTACAGGTACGCAATGAAGTGTCACGCACGGTAATGAGATCTATATTTGCCTTCGCTTGTCTAATTAAGACGTGTAAAATAGATTAGAATGCTACAAAAGACTAAAACCATAATTTCTGCGTGACTTCAACTGATTTTTTCTCCACAGCCTGGCTCATGCACTGCATGTTCTCTTAGTAATGCTGCCACGGGGCTACAGCTACCTGTTTTCCCTTCGCAGACAGCTGCAGGCCTTTAACCAGCACAGAACAGCGAGGAAACCAAGTCGGTGATTAAAGCAGGAGTGAAGACCACAAGTCACACATCAACCACACACTTCAGTCTCTCCGAAACACTCTCTGCTTCTCCATTACTGTTCGACTCCTTCACCTACAGTACGTTGTCTTTTTCTGTTCCTGCGCCTTTCCTCTTCTTTCTCCACACCTCTCTCTACTACTCTAATTTTATGTCCTCTTTTCACCCCCACCTCTCGGTCCTCTCTCTTCGTCTTTCTCTCCCTCAGTCACCTTTTCTTTTCCTCCTTTATTTTGATCCAGCCTGTTCTACTTTCACTACTTCCCTCTCCTCTGCTCCTGAAGTTTCTTCCTTCCTTTCCATCTTTTCTTTCCTCTTTTCACCCCCTGCACTTGCTCGTATCTCAATCTATGCCTCACTGTGTCCCTCGCCATCTTTGTATCTCTACCTCCTCACACACACACTTCTTATTATTAAATTAGTAATAATGTCACCATGCTCCCTCCCAGGAGACCAGTGTTATTGACTTCATTATGCAAATGTAAACCAGCCCAAAGCTATACCACTGATGGGATAAGACACACACACGCACACACACAGTTTCTAGGCTGAGTGTGCCGGCCAGGAAAAATTTCTTGCTGTTTCAGATAATTATGTCAACCAGTGGAGTTGATGTGCATATTAGCATCAAATGTGTTAAATCCAATGAGCCTGGGGCTTATCATATCTGTCTTGGAGTGACACTGTGTTAGTATAGAATAGAAAGAATAAAACAGAATAGAATAAAATAAACAATACAATAGAATTATACTGATCCTGATACTATGTGTATGTGTGTATGTGTGTGTGTGTGTGTGTGTGTGTGTGGGGGGGCATTTGCTAAATGAATGTGATGTTATAAAACTTTAATTTTAATTTAATTTCATGTTTTTTTTTCACTTTTAAGTCGCTTTGTATATGTAAAGAGTGTGTAGTCAAGAACATTTTCAAAGATTTAATTACGAGAAACACATTTTGTGAATTTTGCTCACCCAAATCTACAAAAAAAATCTGTTTCACATCTGTGTTGGTTCTTCACTATGTTGTCCATGTCAGCTTTAAAAAGAAACATATTTGGCTGTGAATAGTTCTTCACAGGAAACTAACTGACGGAAGAGCAGGCCAGGTGCATGTAACCTACAAGTACCTGAATGGCCTGTGAGCTTGTGGAGTAATTTTGGCTTTGTGGCTCGGCCATGAAGTGAAAATCCTCTCATATTTACTCTGATCTGCCGGGCGTGTGGCTCTTTCCATCATACTGGCACTCGCTGGTAACAGTTGCCAAACCACGCTGGGTCTTGATACGAGTTCACAGACATGGAAACGTAATGGAGAGTATACAGTAAACACACATGCGTGCACACACACACACTGTTAGACACAGTATTGGCAGAGGCAGACTAGACAGATGGAAAGACAGCAGACAGCAGGGAGGAAGTGGAAATTAAAGTCACAGTGTCAGGAAGAACAATCAGAGCTCAGGGAGTAACATTGCATACACTGCCTGACTGAGTATTACTTATCATTTTAAAAATATAATGTCATTTTTGGTGTATTTATTAGATTGGGCGGTGCACCATTTTGTCCCAGGCTGAAAAACCTCAGTAATTATTAGATGGATTGGCCCACAGTATGATACACACATTCATTGTTTCCAGATAATAAAGTCTTATGACTTTGGTGATTCCCTAACTTTTTATCTAGTGTTTTCCCTATCCAGTGAAATATCTCTACATCTATGGTGCTGACTTTCAAAGGCAGTGAGGAGTAACTGACAGGGTAAACAGTGTAACAAATGGATAAGATGTCATACCTATAATAAACTTACTGACAAAGACTTAGATGCAACCTAAAAAACTTCTGAACCTTCTGGGAAAACTTAGAGGATGATGAAAATATGAGGAAAAACAAAACAGTATTAACAAACAAAATGTCAATAGTCAAAATAATTTTAGCTTTCCATCTATCACATTACATATTACATTTTCTTCATTTACATTTGAATGCATTTACTTTAAAAGTAGCTTAACCACATGAATTAGTGAATTCCAGGTGAACGTTTGTACCAAATTTGAAGAAGTTCTGTTAAGGCGTTACAGAGATATTGTGTTCACGAGGCCAAAACTGCGTTTTGTGAGGTCACAACGACCTTGAGCTTGGACCACTAAAATCCAATCAGTTCATCCTTAAGTTCACCCTTGTTCGTGCCAAATTTGAAGAGGTTCCATGAAGGCGTTACTGAGATATTGTGTCCACGACAATGGGACGGATGGATGGACAACCTAAAAACACCATTCCAGCTCTGGCTGTTGCCAGCACAGAGGCATAACAAAGTAATTTTTGCTTTAGCTTTTGCCCAGCTTTGGCTATCTTCGTAAACACACTTTAACTAAATTAGTCTCTCCTGCTTTTATAGCTTTGTTTTTTAGCTGTCTTCTTACATTTATATGGCATAAACATTTATAAGTTAAAACAAACAAGTCAGATACTGGTCGTGACTAGGCCTAAATTTTGACTAAATATGTAGATTTGCAATTTGGTTTTGTAGGGTAGTATCAATCACTTAACTTTTCAATTAGTGCCACCATCAGGTTAAAGTCTAAGACTTTAGTTTAGCACAAAGTACTGCTGTGCCTAAGTACAGCCTCACAGAGTCGCTAGGATGACTACAAAGTACTTTTCAGGGACAAGAAAGTAATAGACATGTCACAGGTAAAAGACAGATACATTTCGACCAAAGCAGATAAAAGTAGCCTAAGTGACAGTGACATTAAGAGCAAGGCTGAATAAAAACAGAGCTGGGGGACAAAACCACCAAAGGAGAAAGAAATAAAGCATCTGATTTAACAACTGTTTAAAGAACCAATTTTACTGACTGGTGCCTGAAAGGACAATGAACCAGTCTGACAGACCAATACCATTCAGTCTTGGTTCTGCTGGACGGAGCTCTTAGCCAGACAGCCATACATCTTTACTTACCTATTCTACTTACAGATTCTCTTTCAGTCCGTCTACAACAACAGAGACAAAGAAGGTAAACACGGAGCTGACATTTTCATCCACTCCAGGAGAGTTTACTTTCCATTCAGTCTTTAAACTTTAAAGTAATTCAGATGTTTTCCTGTAAGTCCTGTCTATCATGTGTGCATTTGCAGTTGGCATTTGGCTGTGAAAATAAGCTGCCAGCAGTGACGAATTTACTTACTGACTGATAGTGTTAGAGACTGAAAACTAAACTTAGTGAATTACTCTCTGTGTTTCCATCTGAATGACTGACTGACTTATTCAGTGCAGCAAATGATATAAAAACAGCTATTAAACCCAGTTATTCAGGGAGACAATGTTTTAGCTTCAGACAGTCTGGTCAGAAAGCATTAGAAATGAGGAGCTGCGCACCAGACACCTCATGCATTTTTAACCAATCAATATCCGCTTTTCTACATCTTTCTCCTCCTCAATCCATCTCTCCATTTTTCTTTGCCTCTCCCTCTCTGTCCTTTGCTTCCTTTCTCTCTACTGTTATGTACTGTAAATGTTTTCTGCTTTCTCTCTCCGTCACCTTTTCTCCTTGAATGGCTGCAGCTTATTAATATGTCTCATCTCTCTCATTTCCTTCTGTCTGATCTCTCAGTCCATCTCTAGCCACACTATCTTTCTCCTCTCAGCCTGCTGTCCTTCCTCTGCTCTCTTTCACTCGCTCTTTGTTTTTCTTTGCTCCAGTCACTATTTATGTTCTCTCTTCCGTCGCTGTCTTGATGCTCTCTGTCATTATATCATTAAAGACTGGGGCTGTTAATGCCCTTCCCCATCTGACTAACTTTGGAAATGATCTGTCCCCGTTAACTTTATCTTAATTAGAATAAGAGCATGGTCTTTCTGAGCACAGACCCCAGACTGGGCGCATAGACATGTCTGCATGCAGCGGCTCACACAGCTACACTTACAAAGACATTAATACAAAATATACTGAAGGGTTGGGTCACCAAATTACAACAAAGGAAAACAGAGTTTCTCACTTTCCTTCCTGATATTTATCCATGATATTTTTGGCCTCATTTGTCCAAGTTTTGAGACATTGGTTATTTTAATTTGATAAACAATATGCATCTTTTTTTCTTTGTACTATTTTCTGTTACTTTCTTATTCATGTGCAGGTTAAAATGCCAGAAAGCTTTTAATACCAACGTTTTTGGCAGTAAAAAGATTGTTCATGTGCCCAAAATGTGATCTGATGTGATCAAAGATTAGTATCAGTGGTATCAATACATTCAATACATTGGGGATCAGTCACCCACCCTTGTAATCCACAGACCACACTGAACACTGGAGGTGCTACTATGACTTACTAAAGAAATAGTCTCTATGAAACGGTTGTTGACAGTGTGAAGGTTATGATTATGAAAAATGCGTATCCTGATTCTGAAAAGAGTTGCGGCTGTTGATTTTTAAACACTGTGATCACTACAAATTAAATTCCATTCACCTCCATTATTTTGTGGTGGCAGCAGAAATTACTGAGACCAAACTCTCAACGCCTTGTCAAATGAAGCCGACCACAAAATCTGAAGAAAAAAAAAAAAGGCTGCATACCACAAGAAGAAAGTGGATTTCTTTTCTGTAATTTGGGTAAATAAACATATTGAAGTGCAGCACACATTTGGATTTACAAGCACAAACATACTAATGAGTACACACATGAAGTAGATCAAAAGCATAACTCCTCATATGGCTGGGACACACAGCCCACTAAGGATGCATTTATTTTCTCAGAGGGGAAACTCCTGAAAAGTGAAATTATCCTTTGATTCATTGAGCTCAGAGTTATATCTATTTGGGAATGACTTTTAGTTACTCTATATTTACAAGAAAAGTCTTTGTCTAAGAAAAGGAAACGCATGAAGTATGGTGGTGTGTTGGTCTGCTTTGATATAAAGTGGAGATACAGTAGGTAACAAATCTAAATGTGAGGGAAGTCCGTCCTTGAGAATATTTTTTGTCGTTAAAGAGAAAGCAGAATCTGTAGATCTAAATTCATTGAATAGAAATTGACCCAGGGCTGGATTGGATAATAGGACTTAAAGCTTGTTGTGATTTACATAATCCACTTAGACTCCGCTCATGATAAAAATGACAAATGCTTTGAATTGTATTGAGTTCCTGTGAGCTACTGCTGCAATATCCAGGTCTAATAGCATCTACAGTTCTGCCTTCAGGCAAACACACATACATGACTGAATACATGCACTCACTCACTCACTCACTCACTCACTCACTCACTCACTCACACACTCACACACGAGGCCAGCCTCCTAAGAAGGTAAAATGTTTCTTCAGACGAGGAGCACAAATAAACCTGAATTAGTGTATGATTCATTGCATAAATGTCTATAGCCACACAAAGGAGAAAAACAGTCACAGAGGCCACCTTATATATGTATGGTAACCTGTGGGAGCATTTTACAAATCCATGATTCTTTTTGTACATCTGCGAAGGATCCACATTTAAACTGTGTTTTCTAACTATGGGTTTCTCTAGGCTACTTCTAGTGGTGTTTAGTGGGGTCAGTTGTGTTGTGTCTGCTGTTGTACTTCCATGTCCTTGTACAAGGTAAACTGAATCAAATGTTGAAGGCCATTGTGTAAGTGGACACAATGTTTTCAAAGGAATAAATAAATAACTTGTCTGATTGCTGGAACTAAAAATGACTTTTCATCTCATAGTCTACAAGCACAATTGATGCTTACTGTAATCACCTGGCTATAACAATTATAAGGGTAAATATATCTTGGTCGTTGGATCAATCAGGAATATGCTTGAAGACTAATGAAATCATCCCAATTGTGAAATGAATGACAATCATGTCGCAAAACCTGAAGCGATGCCTCACCATGACTGTAGATTGAATTCATTAAAATGATGATTTAAATGGGATGTTAATCAGATTGTATTTCAAGTGTGGAACTCAAATATGGGAAATATTTATATATTTCTTCTCAACATCTTTCCCTACCCTGAAAAGGCAAAGATGTGCAGTGCATTGCTTGCATTACAAATGATTAAAGGAAATATTGTTCCATTACAGCACTGTTTTATATTTGCTGTGTGCTTTGTTAAAGCAACTGGTCTCGGCATTAGTTGGAGAAATCAACTGAAATTTTTAATTAAAATCACGCTGATACATTGGATATTTTTACATGTGTACAGTATCTGCTGGGAGCTTGAGACTTTTCTGTACTTATTCAGATCAGAACATGTTCTCAGAAAATACTTTTCTTTTTCAATGAGGACTTTTTTGCGGTCACGGTTACTCATACTGTCATCACTGTTGTTGCGGGGAAATTTCCAGTTAACATGGATCTGTATCGACTTATTAAGGTCTGTACAGGTTAACGTTTCAAAAAATTGCAAGGTATGAAAACAAAAATTTATTTATCTGACCTTTTAAAATGCTCCTTGGATGACATTGAAAAGTCTGTGAACTTGTGATCTCACTTTCTTTTGACTGCAAATGAAATAAGAGCAAAGTAATAAAGGGTGAACAGAATCTTTATCAGCCACTGAACTGTCTTCAATCCCAAGGGCATACAAAGTCAGAAACACATTGTAAGGTGTGTTCAATAAGCCTCAGCCATGGTGTGAAATGTAATTCAGGTGTAGAGTGATTTCTTGAGTGACAACATTATGGCTTTAGCATACTCTGTTGGGAAGCATGATGAACCTTAAGGGTTGCTGCTGTCAGTGCCTGTGACTCCGTCAGAATGAAGAAAACTGAGTGTCTTTATGAAACACCTTGGAGAAAAGCTGCTCTCTTGCTGCAAAAGCATATCAAGAGATTAGTAGATATTTGCCAAGGTGTTGCTCAGTTTGGACTTTATCTTCCTTTCTGCTGTCACTTCCACATTAGTCAAAGCTCAGTTATAATAAAGCAAAATTTGTATGAGTTACATAAGTCTTTATATTGATGTTTCCTCTCTGTACACAACAGCAGAACAGTGAACCAGCCACAATGTAAGACTATTGTTTCTTGCACACATTGAATACTGAAACTGTCTTTTCCTGAATTCATGTTGTCAGATCTGTCCATGCTGTTGATATGAATCTAAAAAAATGTGTCTGTGCTGTCTCCACCTCCTCACCCTGGATGGTGACAGGCATCTGTATCTCCCTGCTCTGTCTGAAATCTTTTTCTTCATCTTGCCGACACTGAGCTGCAAATGGTTCAGCTTTTACCAGACAATAAGGCTCTCCACTTGACTTAACTGTGCTTTCTTGCCCTTACAACACTCCCTATAAATAACTAAAAGGCCACTAAAAGTACCTAACAAAAACTGGAAAAATGTGGGAGCTGCTGCAACAGGTGACTTCAAGAACCATCATGTTAGTTACGTATGCTGTGAAAGAACCATCAACTGTGCCAGCATCAATTTATCTGGTCAAACCTCAAGGAACGGTTCAAGCGCATTGTGTCTGCCTTGTGCATGAAATGCGCTCTATAAATAAATAAGAAAAAAAAAAAAAGACTTTTTTGGAAATAAGCTTATTGGCTTTCTTGCTGATGTCTGGATGGTAAATATGAAGCTACCATGAACATCCATTCAACCTACTTTAGCATAAAGACTGTAAACAGAGGGAAACAGTTAGCCTTGCTGTGTCCAGTGGTAACAAAAGCCATCTACCAGCTCAAGCTAATTAGCACGTTATGTCTGGTTTTAGGCGATATGAGGAAAATTTGCGATGTGCGATGACACAGTTAAATTTTGCGATGATGATATTACTTGTGATAAATATTAATGTCTGCATACACAGTTTTGAATGAAGAACACCTCTCCTCCGTCTTCCTCCCTCTGCTGCAGGTAACATTGCACAAAAGGTTGTGGCAGATGAAGCTGCAGTCCACACACAAGGTTTTCCTTTTAGCTTGTTTATAACTGTTCACTATTAGGTTAACGTTAGCGCGTGGCGCTCGTGTAAAACAAACTGCGGTGGAGGGAGAAAATGGTGCTTTCCTTCATGTTTAAAACTTGTTGAACAGGTGGCGTGATGAAGGATGCTAATTGCTTTTTTACTCACAAAGGGTGGCGATGACAACTGTAGTTGTTGTCAGCTCCAGCTCCAAGTTCACTCCTCACTGGTCTACACTGCCGCCTCTGTGCTGTGTGTGTGTGTGTGTGTGTGTGTGTGTGTGTGTGTGTGTGGAGAGCTCTCAGTGCGTCAGTTCACAGCTGACTTTAAAATGCGTCTCCACATGCGTCTTGACTGACCACTTGTGATCGGATCTCTCTTCCCCGCTTTATATGCAAATAACACCCATAGCATTCTGAAGAGTGGTTTTAAGCCTCAGAGTGGGCCGTTACCTCATCGCCATCTTGCCAGTACCTGACTCTGCCAAACAGAGGCAAATTTAAACTAGTTAGTTTTATAGAAATTCACCCCGTGCACGGTTGTCATGAAGGAGGAAATTAGCCGTAGTGACAAAAACTATTTTTTGCACCAAGTAAACGTTGGGTATTTTATTATGGGAGTCTATGGAGACTGACTTGCTTTTGGAGCCAGCAAGCAAATTAACAACGGACCCGTCTGTTGATTGGCTAAAAACAAAAACGCATACCTGTTTATTTGCATATAGAGCACGAAAGTGAGATCTGATCACAAGTGGTCAATCGAGGCGCATGTGGAGACGCATTTTAAATCCAGGTGTGAACTGACGAACTGAGAGCTCACCACTTTTTGCGTTCACACTCCTAAAAGAATGTGGACACGTGGCCCAGACCACTTCTGAATATGGTCTGAGTGATCAGATCTCAAATGCATCCTCAATGCATCTTGGGTGCATCCACACTAGGGTTGTGCCGATGGAATCAGCTACCGACAATCGTTAAAACTATCGCCGATTGCTCATGCCTTTGCAAATGTCAAGACAATATTTGACTTGTTTTCCCATTAATGTAGTTACTTATTATTTCTAGTAATAAATGAATACTAAATTGAATGTGCCTGCCACAGTTTAACATATATAACCGCATATAACTGACACTTGCAACACATGAGCACACCCACACTCCGCAGTTACAAGTTTACTAAAGTTTGTGGCAAATGAAGCTGCAGTCTACACAGAGAAAGTTTTCCTTTTAGCTTGTTCACTATTAACTTAACATTAGTGCACTACGCTCGTGTAAAACACACCGCGTGGGTAGAGAAGTTGAAAATGTATCTTGTCTACATGTTTAAAACTTGGTGAACAGGTGGTGTGATTAAGGATGCTAATTGTTTTTTTTACTTGCAAAGGTTGTGATTTGTGATGACGAATCACAGTGTAGTTGTCAGCTCCAGTAAAAAGTTCACTCCTCACTGGTCTACACCACCGCCTCTGTGCTGTCTGCTGTGTGTGTGTGTGTGTGTGTGTGTGTGTGTTGCTGCAGCCAGACACCAAAACACGGTAGTTTTTTCCGGTTCATTTGGCTCTGGTGCTGCGCCTACAAAACCCTGTGATTGCTTGGTTTGTGTAAATAAAATAATTTTTTCTAATTCATCGTGTTTCAGTCAGTCTTTGGCGATGTGTTTATTGCACATGTTCATATCACGATGACAATGAAAATAAGATTAAACGGTCAGCTCTATCTGGTTTGTTTAATTCGAACAAAAACATTATGTGAGTGGTCCTGATCTTCTCATCTAACTCCTGGCAAGAAAGCCAATAAGCATTAGGTCTAAACCTGAGATCCCATCATAATACCCATGATTCTTAATGCCTGTAAGGAGAAGCCTTTTCAATGAACACATTTTATTTTTTTAACCACAAACAGTAATTCTCCTTTAGCTAAGTTGATTTGTGCTCAATTGTTGAACCACTTAGACACAGTCAGGAGTTACAGAATACCCTACAGTTATGCCGTTATGCCACAATCAGCCACTCAGCAGGATGTGTCACTTAAATTCTCTGAACCACGTTTTTCTCCCATAAGGAAATCTGTGCTATGTAGAAATGATTTCCACTCTGGAAAGCATCAATTAATTGGATAGGATTTGGTTGATAGATGGAAGTGCCCACAATGACCTCACTACATGCAAGTGGTATTCAGAACAGCCTGTGAAATACCTAATTATGCATATTTACTTAAAGCAAATATATTCATGTTTATAGTAAGAGTGGATCAAATTAAAGGTATCTTTATTAATGATGAATGAGAGTATTATCACCCAACAGCAGTTCCCCTTTAGCTTATTTCAGCTCAATGTTTTGGTTTCCAAACTGACAACTTTACTATTTCATTTCAGTATCACCTCTCTCATAGTGTCATTTTCAGCCACAACATCTGATCTTGCAGTACAATATCCACTTATAGTGACTACAGCATCATTAAACTTTTTTATAGTTGTGTTAAGGACTCACAACATGTCATTTCTAGGAAACAGGGTTGTACCTGCCCAGCACCAAACAACAGACCAAGCTAGAAACTAGTTGAGCTAGCCACTAACATTTAGTGGAGCATTTAGCAACTACAGAGTAACAAGACCAATACTAAAAAGGAGAGTGAATATTTGATAGGGGTCCAGAAACACCACTCCAAATGAATGATAATGTTGCTCTGAGTCTGCGATATGTGTAAATAAGCACCTGTTTGCTAACAAGGTTGCCACAAAAGGTGGTAGCATGTCTGTTGTTGTCAACTTGTTTCTACTGCCCCCAGTGTCTGGAAAAAAAACCCAAATTTTTGCTGACTTAAGGGTATTTTCAAGAAAAGGAGCTATTTGTAATTTTGTTAATGCCACATCGCGGATGTTAGCATTATCAGCTGTTTATATATCAGTCCAGAAAAAATGTTGTAAGTTCAGCAACAAACTTAATTCCTTGACTTTCCAAGAGCTGTCTCCAGTGGTGGAAAGCAACACTCTTTTGCTTCTATTTCTATCACTTCTTTCCTTCTACTGAAGTTAGCATGCTAACCAGCTAGATCTGGACCGGTTGGCCTGACTCATTACTTTCCGATAGTGAGTCACTGTAGCATCAACGTTGCCCAGCAAGAAATAGTGTTTCTTAGAACGTGTATTATAACCTCTTGCTCTTGGCAAGACTAGTAAGTAAACGGCTGGTAATGCTAACGTTGGCTGTGTAGAAATAGTAGAACTTACAAATAGCTTGTTCAAATCTCCACTTCTACGCAAATAGTATTAAGTCAAACAAAGTACTAGTTTAGTCTTATATGCTCATGCTCTCCACACCACTTAGATAATATAGTCATTGTTTTCATTGTTTCTCAATAACACAAAATGTGTGTGACAGCCTGTCTGTCCTACAATGTTTTATCTTTTTCTCTTTACCAGTTATCTGCCCACAACTCCTTAGTCACTTTAACATTACTCAGTCTGCACTTTAATGCTGCTATGATCGGTATGTTTCTTCTATTTTTACAACAAAACCCTTAACACAGAGGTTCCATTTTCTCAACAGCACATTATCCCCTTGTGCTTCACTTCCCCTCCTTACCATTTGTTTCTCTGTCATTGTGCCTCTCCTCCAATTTCTTTCTGTCTCTTACTTTCCCTCTCTTTCTCTCTGTCCTTGTCAACTTGTATCTAAATTCTGTATATCCTCAATTTTACAAGGGGTAAACGGTGCATATGAGTCTTCAGTGGTTCAGTCACTGTAAACGATATTCCACATTCATACAGGCTATTTTCAACTATCTGGCCATGCAGTTAGATTGTTTTCAGATAGGACAAGGTGTAGGAGGTATAGCATGTCAGAGTGGCAGAAGGTCTGTGTGTTTTCTTTGTGTATGTGTGTGTGTGTGGGCTGAGATAGGCTGGCAGCAGCAGGCATCTGGTGACATCTGGTCCAGACAGATAAAGTAATAAACACATACTATCTCACTATCTGGAAAGAGGTGCAGCCTCTCTCTCTCTCTCTCTCTCTATCTGTCTGTCTGTCACTCCTCGCTCTCTGTCACTTTTTTCTCTGTCGAAATCAAATTCAAATATGCTTTATTGACATGACAGGAAAGCAGCACATGTTGGCAAAGCAGCACAATGTTTCAAATTAGGTCAGTGGCTAGAACAGTAACTAATAACAATGGATAAATACTAACATGTATATTGGCAAGAATACACTGTGTTGTCTTTCCTTTCTGCCTCTTTGTCTTCACTTCTTTCTAATGTTTGTTGTTTCTCTTTTAATTTTTCCTTGCTTATGGGCTCTCTCATTTGATTTTCTTTTTCTTTTCACAGTCCAGTTAAATCTTTATTTTTTTATAACTGAATTTAAAATTAGAATTTTACTTAATGGAAATTTGAACATATACTGTACATTTTCCAGACAACTGCTTAGGAAGATCACGTTATACAAATGAAAGCTGGAGTACCTCTACTGATTGGACCTTGATGTGAGATGTTTTGCTGTTTCTGAGGCCTAGATTTTGCTTTTTAATTGTAACTGCTATTCACTCTTTGTCTTGTGTAAAAAAATTGGTATTTGGGGAAAAAAGGGGACAAAAAAGAATAAAGATATTCTAAAATGAAAAATGGAAATATCACAAGTGCAAGGGGATAGGCAGGCAGGGGACTGACAAAATTGACAAACTAGCTCTTCATAACAGACATTCCTTGCTTGTCAATTTCAGAGGCAATGAGCACAGCCACCTTATTGATTGATCGGGAATCGTCAGTCATGCTTTTGGGCTTGTGTCATTTGAGACAGTTGACACATCCTGTGGTTAAATTGATCTTTTTTTCTTTTAAACTTAGTGATCTAATGCTGCAGCTAACAATTACTATCATGAAAAATCAATCACCTGATTATTTCCTTGATTGAACAAAAATGCTCATTGCATGTTTGCACAGCCCCAAGATGACAACATCAAATGCTAGCAGATCCACAGATATTCAGTTTATGATCATAGAGAACAAAACAAAAGCACAAAATATTCACATTTAGGAAGCTGAGACCTGTGAATATTTGCTTTTAAAATGCCTTAATGTTTAATTGATTTGTAAATTTTTTTTTTGATTTACCTTCAGATTAATCAACTAATCATTTCAATACCTATTTTATACTGTGCTATTAACTCTTATGATCAGTCAGATTCACATATACACACACAGTTGAAATTTGTGATATTCACCTATGATCTGACAAGCCTCTCACCAGCGGGGGCCTCACCCTCAGGTGAATAAAGGCCAAGGTCCAAGTGGTCAGAGGCCCCTGGGCACAGGCCCAACTGCCCCAGTCAGTGACCTTTGTGAAAGAGCAGATGATATGTGACAAAGGGAAAATTAGAGAGGCTGAATTTTTGAGTGAATATTAGAAAAGGGCACATAAATGACAAAGAAGAGGACTGAAAGGAAGGAGAGAAGCAGGGAGTGACATAAAAAGAAAGGTGGAGGATGTTTAAGATAAAAAAGGAAGAAGTTGAGTGGAAAGCTGGGCGGATAGGGCGATGGATGGATGACTAAGTAGGTAAGATGATAAATAGAAGAAGAGATGGATGGATGAATGGGTGGGTGCTTTGACACATGGCCCCGGGGAATCAGCCATTATACATGCCACTGTCACTCAAGATTAGCGGCATAATTAAACTCCTGTCGCACTGCGTGTGGTTCCGAATGTGTGTGTGTACGTGCATGTGCATTTGTTTGTGCACGCGTGTGTGAATCTGAATGCGTGTGTTGTTTTCCTGGGTGTGTGTGGGAGGGGTAGGCTCTGACAGAGATTGATGGTGAGGGGAAAGCAGGCCATTATGTTGTATAGCTAAAGCAGTGATAGCCTCTACACCTCTGTGTCTGTTTAAACTGCTGGCCATTTTATAGGCGTGGCACAAGTGACCCCATAATACACACACACACACACACACACACACACACACACACACACACACACACACACACACATACACACACATAAACACGCACACAGATTACTCCACCTTTAATTGGAGGGAAGCTGCTAGTTTTCGGCCTGATTTTGTTGCTTCATTTGGCAGTAGTCTGCTGCTGTGATGCCTTCGCAGAAGTCCAGTCACTGTGTGAACAACACAGAGGCCACTGAGCTAAATTAAGTGTCATTCACAAATGAGGCAATCACCCTCTGAAGTGTTAACCCAAGGCTCTTTCCAATAATTGGTGGATAGTTGTGAGCAATTTTAATATGCTAAATGAAATTTTTAAACACTCCCCTTTTTATTTAAATATTCAGCCTTAATAGCAGGTTATCAGGAAACCCTTCAGCCTTCAATTAAGTGAATGAGAAATGAGGATAAAATGATTATCTTGACAACCCAGACAGGACACCCCACTGGAAGAAAAAGAGAGAGAGAGAGAGAGAGAGAGAGAGAGAGAGAGAGAGAGAGAGAGAGAGAGAGAGAGAGAGAGCATAGTCGCATTCATTACAACGCTTGATGATGGTTGAAGGCCATGTTCTTGAGCAGCTGCACTCCGACCAAAGCTACATCTCCTTCTGTCTATGTTTGTGTGTTTCAGAGAGTGAAAAGAGCCCCGCCGCTCCCCTGCCGAGCGGAACATCAGCTTCATCAAGTCAACTAGAGACAGCTACAACAGGGATGGGTGTTGGGCACCTTTGCCTTCAGAATAAAAGCTCTACCTCTGACCAACTACTATTCCAAAGTATCAAACATTAGCGAGAAATGTGTTTATGGAAGTGAAAACAATGCCTAAGTTTTCAAAACTATTTTTGCATTAGTTTTATTCATTTGCATGAATAAAACGTACTTTCTGTTGTATCCCTCACTCAATCAAAACTGAAGGCCAATGACTTCTAGTGCATGTACAAGCTAGCCCAGACTTGGTGCACAACTGAAACAGGCATGAAGCTGTCCAGTTTTGGATGTTTTTTTTTTTTGTTTTTTTTAATCATTTTTTCATTCAAGTGAATGGGAAAGTGGCCAGACTTCCGGACCCCACTGAATATATTTTAATTACACAAAGACAGTTAGACGCAATTTGAAACATCTCTGGGATCATTAGGCTAAGTTCAAAGTGGGCCTTAGGAACCTGTTTGCATACAGTGGTCACGTGTTTACAGGGCAACAGTCTCACAAACATTAGCCAAAGTATCGGTTATCCCTGTTAAACTTGCAGGTCAAGTGGGGAACTGCCAGTTCTGTGACATGAACCTAATGTTAGCATCTTTAACACAGTTGAGTATCTTGGCGTCCTCCTCAATGGCTATTCCAGGGCTAATTCATTTGCTGGTTAATTAGTAAACGAGCTAAACCAACAAGTCAGGTATGGTGAGCACTGATACCTGCTAATTAGTGCTAACGTAAAATAACACTAGAATTTCACTCACCTCGGAAAACAGGAGCACAGACTTCCTCACGTTATCTTTAACCGCACAACAAGCCGTATTACTTGTCCGACATTTGCATGAAAAATCCTCCAAAAGGCACCAAACACCCCAAGTTGTGTGGGCGGTTATGTTCAGCGACTCGGATTAGCTGACAGGGCACCTAGCAGGCAGCTACCTGCTCGACATAAAATGTTTGCCACGAGCGGCTAACCAACTCTGACGGCACCCATCTGTCACCCGAAGCAGCCACACTTTCAATGACGCATAAGTTTAAGCCTTAAAAACTTATATGGGTAAGTGATTTAAAAAATAGTTGTCACCATGTCGGCTTCACTTTTCACCCCTAAATGTTGCCGCTTGTTCAAAACAGTATGTTATTGAACGCTGTTTTTATTTCTAAAACATTGACACCCCGGGTGACATAATGAGAAAAGACACTGAGTAAACATTTGCCACTACTGCTGTGATTTTTCACTATTCCCTTGTTGAGAATACGCTTTTATTTTGGAAATCACAACCGGAAAAGCTATGTTATTGCGTGGTGTTTGACTTGACAGATGGCAGGCGAGAGACGCTCCTCTCGGTTGTCTCTCTCTCGGTCCGTTGGTCTATCCCGGTTCCCATTGTCTCCCCTTTTCACTCTTTGAAGACAACCCCGAGACGACAAAACTAAACTTAGCCCTTATTCCGTCCATATCGCCTTTAGTACGTTACGTTTAGAGACTTACCTCGACCTGAAATTTCACCCTGTCCCTCTCCGTACGAAACGTGGACATGCTTTCTGTGTTTTTTGTCTCTCTCTCTCTTTTTTTAACATTGTAGAGATTTATTCGCTGTACCGGAGGAGGCAGTGAATGAACCGACTAACGGCGGACGGGGAGTGACAAAACGGCGGTTGTGTTGTGGAGCTGATGGGAAGATGAACCGGAGGAGGAGGACTTACTAGCCAAACAGAGACACCGAAATCAGCTTCTAGTGGCTGTTGACATATCACAACATCCTAGCAACAATTTGACTCACCATTTTTCGAAGGGATTAAAAAAAAAAAAAAAAATCAGGGAAAAAAACTAAGACACTGGATTTCAACTGCAGGTTTGGAGATATAAACGTTGTGTTTGGTTACGGTGTGAATGAACAGTAGAGGATGTTGCCGCTACATGCCCGTGACTTCCCCTGAGAGGAGAGGAGCTGGTCTGTGTAAGGAGGCAGGGACCACTTTCACTTGTTTTCTCCACCCTAAAACAAATTAGGCTGTTTCAATCAGCCAAATCCAAGTGGCGCTTAATCGGATTATTAAACAAGAGAGTAGCTAATCTGGTGAATATATCGATTTAATCTCCTAATCTCGCCATCTCTCTGCTTTTTTCAGTCTTTCAGTAAGTGGCTACAGTACAGGACCGTGTCAAAGATGGTACTTATCGAGGCAGTCCGGAGTTTGTAGTCCAGTAGGTGATAACTGGACAAGTAGACCCTTTGTGGACATAACTCTAGAGTCACTGTAACCTTTGTTTAACACAGGAGTCCAGTCTTAAAACACTATAGTTTTACTTAAGACCCACATTATCAAAAATCTGAATCAGTTCAGTGTTTTTTGCCAATTAATCAAAATGCACCACTTCACCTGATTTTTTTGAGCTACTAAATTGCCTTCAGTTGCAGAGGCTTGGAAAGGGTCTGCTTTCATGACTGAGCTCCGTGGATACATTGAGAACAATTTGTGGACTTGAATCATCCCCAAGGCCCACCTTCCATCTTTGATCCCTGACCCCTTGCGTGTTTGAAATCCAGGGGACCACATTTCAGGCTCTTAACCTGTCAGCAGCTCCTCCATTTGAATGAAGTAGTAGCCTTTCATTCCCCTGAGCTCCAGCGAGTACAGGGTCTGTGCTCTGTTCTCTTAGGCCGGACAGCGAGCGCCTCTACCTGGGCTGCCAGCCAGCCAGACGGCCCTCGGGGGGCTTTTGGATTTTGAAGGGCCAGCTGGAGATTTGGGAGTTACCCAGAGTTTCTTCACCACGTGGACCACAGGAGAGAGGGAGGAGGACACCATGGGGTGCTGTAGTGGCAGATGTACCTTGGCCTTCATCTGTGGCATGCAGCTGGTAAGTGTTAAGATTGCTATTGATCCTGTAAGGGGGTGGCTGAATGGAAGGATCAATCAGGAAAAAGAAAAGGTTTTTTAAAATCTTGTAAGAACAACAACAACAAACAAGTCATGTTGGGGAATCAGCAATAAACACATCTTTAATAGACACAAAGAGGGGATGGATGGGTAGATGCACGGAAAAAAATGGATGATTGAGAGGTCAGATTTCACAAGTTAATAGGAGTGTAAAAGGTCATGATACAAGGTAGGATCTGAGTTGAGGGACAGATTGAGGAATAGGTGAACTGACTGGATGAATTGCTGCTGGTGGGAGCTCTAAGACTGTACTAAGAGTCCTGATGGATAGACAGAGGCAGGGAGTGATAAATGGAGACACTGAAGAAAAAGGAGTTATGGGTGGATGGATGGCAGATAGATAGATGTGTGGAGCAGGTACGTGTGATTTATGGAGAAAAATGTATGGATTTAGGGAATAGGAGGAATAGACATGATATAAACTCATGGTATCAGCTTCTGCCATTCTCTCTATGTGCCTGTCTCTTTGTATCTCTCTTTCTCCCTTCACCATCTGTGTCAATTGGAAACTGGTGCCAGGCAAGACAACAGGGAGGGAGGGATGGGTCTGTAGGTGTGTATGTGTGCATGCATGTGAAGATGTGCGAGAAGGAACACAAATTATTACATTAGTTCAGTCTTGTAAATTCTGAATACTAAAATGAAAATCCACCCTAACACACTAACAATGATATGAAGCAGCAAACCCCTCTGCTGGTTGGTCCCTTTGTTTTCCTACCGAAAAATGGACAAATATAGGTAATCTTCTGTCGGTTCAATATATTTCAAGGAGAGCTGCAGTACATTGGATTTTATTAGCAGAGAATTTTTCATCTGAAACATTTTTCTTCAGTGTTCAACAATCATACAGAAAGAAATCCATCATAGAAAAAGGGGAGAGAAACTTGAAGCAGTATTAGTCATTTTGGCTAGGGCAAGTGGACGAAGCTACAAACTTAACAGTGACATATGGCCTTATAAAGCTAACATCCAAACATGTTTGCAAACAGTTGCCTATTTACAGAACCATAGCAACATTTCCATCGATGCATCTATCTATTTAAAATCATGTCCTTGGTCAGTGTACAAATGTAATTCTAATATTTGAAGCTCCTTTTAGCTTTGTTTTTGGTCTCTACCAACTCCTTAGGAAAAATATTGGGCTCTTCAGCAGCTAAATGCTTCACAATGCTCACTGGTTAGTGCTGACCTAGTCTTTTTGTTGTCTGGTGCTGGGCAGGTAATGCGCAGTGAATTTATAAGAACTTTTTCTCCGTCAATAGCTGAAATTTTTGATTATATTTGGAGGGAAATGCAGAATTGCATGATAAATACCTGTGGGTTTGTCGCTTCGAGAAACATCTTTCACATTACACACAGTAAATTGACCTGTTATTCATATAAAACAAAAAAAAATTGAATTAGTGAAGCTTTAATAAATCATAATACAAAGGACCTAGAAGACATTTTGACTGAGATGCATGACTGGTCGGTTGAAAAAGTCGGTTGCTTGCTCTTACTACTGCGATCATGGCAACACTCTTCATCTTGGCTACTTGTAAAACCAAAGGTGTATTATTACTGTACATTGTTTCAGCCAGACTGACAGCTAGATCGGAGTAATAAGTCCAGGCAGGATCCTCTGGAGGCTACCCAGGGAAATGAAGGAAATAACTGCCTGAAGTAGAAGCAGAGGAGAAAGGTTTAGGCAAAGTGGTGCCAGTCATCTCAAAAAATATCCTGAATTTCTTTAAACCTCACAGGCTGATGATATGTAACAGTGTAAGAGGATTTTAGGGTGGAGTTTTTCCTGCAAGTGTGTATAAAAACTGAAGGCATGTTGTGACATAAACGGGACACTGTATATAATGTCGACAGATGCATAAACATGAGCAGAAGTGCTTGTGCTGTAGCATTCTCAGCTCGTGGAGTCATGTACAGTAAGCATGTGCAAACCTAAGACCTATTGTCATGTTGAATAGGGCACTGTTACTGACATAATACCCTATGTGTGTCGGCATGCATGCATGCGTTTTTTTTTTTTCTTTCTATTCAGTACAAAAGATGTATGAAAACCACCTAATTTACCGTAGGATATTAATGTGAATGACCCTTTTTGTGTGAGTGTGTGGTTGTAGAAGGCCTATTGTGCTGTGAAATGGGACATTGCTGTACATGATTTCATTCAGGAAAGGAACAACGGCTGTTTAAGTCAACATGTCTAAAGTAGAATGCCAATGAGATTGCCACATGTGCTGTACATCCATCAAACACACCATTGTGCTGTAAATTGGGATGATGCTTGATTCTGTAGGTGAAATACACAGGGTGTGTGTGTGTGTGTGTGTGTGTGAGAGAGAGAATGAGATGCTGTCACAGTGATAGTCATTGTGTCTAATGCGGTGGAACTAATGCTATGCCATAGTCAACAACATGTTTTGCTCTGCTAACTGTTGTAATAGCTAAGCTGGCTGATACCACCACTAGCTGAGCTGGAGGTCTGGAACTACTGTATGTTAGAGTTTGGCCACGCACAGTTAGCTCAGTTATAGTTGGAACCATTCAGACACAAGCCGCCTGATGGTGAAATCCCTGTCTGCACAAAAAGCACAAATTCTCCATATTATAAAGATGCAACGATACATGTTGTAGTTACTCACAGGAAACCACGCAGCCCACAGTTCTCATTGTTAAAAATCACTTACTTGACCACAAATAAAAAGACAGCCTTTTTTTCTCTCTTCTGCTTGAGACCCCCTGTCTGAGGTAACTATGGAGGTGCTATGTGAGCTTGCACCTAATAGTTGACCTCGCAGAGGAAAAAAAACAATGCTGGTCAGTGTGTCTTATGTAGTGGAACTGATATCTTATGTAACTCTTAACAGCTGTTTTCTCCTGCTTCATTAGCTAGGTTAATTGCTGATGTCACTATAGCTGAGTAGAGATCAATGATGCAGGTTGGAGATATGTCTACTTCACAGCTGACGTCGCCATGTACCAAACAATCAGTCCCTCCAGGTGAAATTATGCCAGTTTGTAATCCAAATTAGACTAAATTCCAGTGTACTAGGCTTATCAGTTTCCTTTAAGGTCACCAGTCAATTTAAAAGAATTGTTTTCTGCTTTCCAGCAGTAGCTATTGGTGTTTATTAACTTAAGTGTGATAAATCTACAGACACTTCGACACTTTTTTTTTTTTTTTTTTTTTTTTTGTCCCGTGTCCTTTTGAAAGTTTCTTTAGACATTTGAAAGCAGTGCTGAAACTAACAATTATTTGTTTTCATTATCGATTAGTTTTCTAAATTAATTGATCATTTAATCTATAATATGTCAGACAATACTTACAAATGCTAATCAAAAATTCCTAAAGCTTAAGGTGACATCCTTTTTAATTTTTTCTGACAATCTAAAAGAATCAAAGATAATCAGTTTGCTATCACACAATGGAAGAACAGGAAACAAATTGTCACAATCGAGAGGCTAGAACCAGGGATGGTTTGGTTTCCTATCACATCATTGTTGATGATATATTTTTTTCTCAAGTTTTTCAGCTGTATTTGAAAGGCTGTAAGATCCTGATCCTCAACTGAGGTGTGTCAGATTCAGTACTTCCCTCTGATTGGTGGATTAGCTCAAGTACGGTTATCATATGATTTGTTTTAGATATTTATTCGTTTATTTTCAGGTATATAAACGTTTGGAAGAGATTTATTTTGAAAATACTGCTTTTTAAGATGAGTATTTTAAGCTGATGTTAAAAGTTTCTGAATTTCCATAGTTCTTGCATGTTGACTGTAACTGTATACCCATAGATACATTTGCTGAAAGAGAATAATATTGAAAATATAAAAAAAAATAATAATAATGAAAATACAGCTAGTTATCTTAGCTTAGCATAAAGCCTGGAAACAAAGGGAAACAGCTAGCCTGGCTCTGTCTGAAGGTTAGGGTTAAAACAGGACAAAAACAAAACAAAACAAAGATGTGTCAAAACAAGATGTTGCAGTTTTATGGGCGGATATGTGCTACACTACTTTTTGGTTGGACGCAGTCACTTTCTGCAGTCTTGTTGTAGTTGTGAGGTTGCCAGGCAACCAGAGGAAATGGCAAGAAATCACTGTGTCTGGCCAAGAAATAGTCCTACAATGTTAAACTAAAAAGATATCACAGACATGAGAGTTGTATCAATCTTATTGTCAACATTAACTCTCGGCAAACAAGTGAATAAGGTTATTTCCCTGTTTGAAAAAGGATATTTAATTCCTTTAGAGTTGGAAAATAGCAGTGACAATTTTATTCAGTTCATTTCAGTTCAACTTAAAAGGTTTTCACATGGCAACAGTGATATTATGGTGAGGAAGATCAAACACATGCAACATGTAAAACGTGTGTCATTGTGCGGTGAGCAGAACAGAAAGCAAGATTATTAAGTGAGATCATGCAAAACAGAACAGAGCAAACAGGTCGTAGCAGATCAGATGTTGTTTTTACCAACACACACACACACACACACACACACACACACACACACACACACACACACACACACATACACATACATATGCCACTAGTGACTCATTCACTGTGGCAATGGTTGTGGTCCTTGTTGCTATATGAGTCCACACACCCACCAGCTGCTGTGACAAAGATGATGACTAAATCATCCAATGGTGTGATAGGTAACAGGACGGCAACTGGTGGCCTCGCTCCATTGGCTGGTTCAGCGGATTCTGTGCAGATGGTTGGTGGGTGTTAATGTCGATGAAACGTTAATTACGTTGTTGGTGTGTAAGTTAATTGAATGGAGTGAATGGAGCTGAATTATAGCTTTGTAATTCAATGTAGTGCACAGTCACAATGCGATAATGATTCTTAATGCAATAGAATAATTGATCTTTCAAACACATAAACACCAAAGAATAGGACCGACTGTCAGAATTATTTTAGCTGGAAGTGCTAAAACCACTGAGGTAAATTTCTTGAAAGAATTTCTGAAACATCAGTCACCAAAATTGTTGAAAAATGCTAATTTTTGCACAGGTGTACAAGACAAAGATTGTATACATGCAACAATGTGGGACATGCATAGCAGCCATAGACTATCTGAGACACAGTGTTTGTCCGTCTGTGGCAGTGCATCCCTGTGACATTTCCACCACTATGACATAATGAATAATTTACCACGTGGAAGCTGCAACATGAATGCAGAAATAGTACCGCTGCATGTGTTGTGCCTGATTGCAAAACAGTGACTGTTTTATTGGCAAAACATCAATTTTCACAACTTAAAATGAGACCGAAAACACTTACTGGTGACATTTGTTTAATCATTTTTAGTGAATTGGTTTACAGATTGGGAGAAATTGTCTATTTACATTCAGATATTGCAGTTTTGCATAAAGGTTCTCCCACTCAGTCTGATTCTTGCTCAACTCCCATATCATTTTATTAGCAATATTCAGTCACAGTTATTTTTTTAGCAGGATGCATCCACCTCACGTCGTCGTCTTTTTTTTTTTTTTTTTTAAAGCATTTTGAAACAAATCCACTTTGAGTGTACTTTGAGTTGAAAGCGAATGCAGCTCCTGCACTCTGGAAACAAACATAATCTTCAGACTTCCTTCCTCGTCGCCACAACACTGAGATAAAAAGGCTTTCCTATCCTTTATATACAATGCTGCTTTCAACAAGGGCCACACACAATCTCAGCTCCAAGTCTATGGATTTTCTGTCGCTCTTTCTTGTTTCGCAGTCTCTAATTTGTCAGTCTCTCTACCCCCTGGTCTCTGTTTTTTTATATATGCCCACTCTCTCTATATATGTCTGTTCGGCCTTTGTCATGTATAGGCCTCCGTCTCCTCTCTTCGTCTTTGCTCGGAGGAATGCAGCCATCACACCTTGGCCACTGACTTGACTGGCAATTCAGTGTGTTCAATAGAGTCCCTGCACAAAACAAGCTTTCACCTTCTGGACCTGTTAAGGTGGTCGCATTGTGCCAAATAAGTCCGACATCAGACTTTGAACCTTGTAGACCAGTGCAAGCTGCATTCATATTGTTCAGATTGTTCTGGGTGAATAAGAGGGATTGTACTTTTCTGCCTTTCAGCTGTCAATAAAACATTGTGTCTTGAAAAATGCTGGCTTTTTGGGAATTTGCTGGTGAATGTAGGAAATGTGGTTTGGAGGCAGGGGGCACTAAAAACTGGGAAAAGGCACTTTCCTGCCCTGTTACTGTAGTAGTAGCCTTGCTATTGTTGATGAATTTTGTACTTATTGAGGACACATTTTTATATTTTTGACTGTCTCTGATTTCAAGAGAACCACTGTTTGCTAAATTGCAACCCCCCTAGTTAACTGTGCCAAGGAGGTTATCTTTTCACCTGTGTCTGTTTACGTAGGACTATGCAAAAAGTATAGTACCAATTTGCACCAAATGGAGGGATGGGGCATGGGCCAGGGAAGAACCCATCACATTTTTTTGGCAAATCTGGATCATTAACAATGAGTTTGAATTTGTGAGTCTGGTGTATGTTGTTTGACATTGGCCTTGGTGGAGGCCTGCAGTCAGAGTGCCCTTCTAGATACTGTTGTAATGCCTGCCAAGAATTGTAAAAATTGTGCTGTGATTTTTTTTTTTTTTACACAGTGGGTCCTTAATTTCACAACAAAGTGATCAAAAGCAGGTTTTGCATTTGGCAGCTGAAATCATGACTCTACCTTTATTAATTGTAGCTAGTTAGCTTAAGCTAATGGTAAGACTCCTTGAGTGGGTTGAAACTCCCTTTCCAGCTGACTTTTTAATGTTTTCAGATGATATGTTTAAAACAAAAAACTTGTAAAAGAGTTTTAAATATGTTAATGATGGCTACGCACATGATATTGTGCCAACAGACTGAGGCAGCTGATCCATTGAAAACATGGAAATAAAGAAACAGCATTGTTACTGCAATGCATGGTAGAGCTAATTAGTACAGTATTATCTGTAACATTAACATGTAACATTATTATTCTATAAATTTTAACATAACCGTTGAATAGATTGGGTGCTAATTATAAAAAAAAAAAACATACCTGGACAAGCAACACAGTGGTTGCTGCACTTTTTAGAAGATGAGGAATAAATGTTCAGAGAACATAACGCTATCTAATGCAAGTTTGGCTGGAGTTGTTGGCGTAAACTCCTGAACACTCCTAACCTGTAACCCCACATAATGATATACTTAGCAGTATATCATTATATGCTTAGCAGTATACTTAGTATACTTAGCAGTATATCATTATATGCTTAGCAGTATACTTAGCAGTATATCATTATGTTAGGTAACAGGTTAGTATATCATCAGCTAGCTGAAAAAACTAAATCCGTCAGCCAAAGAAGTACATCAGAAAGTTTCCCCAAACAGAATGTTTCACAACCTTGACTCTTCAAATTTAGAAAATTACATTAAGATTTGGAAAATGACCAACTTTTGCAATGAAAAATATGTAGTAAGAATTGTAGGTTTTTGTTTTTTTGTTTTTTTTTCTTTACGCTGGAACATGTTCAAGGACTGAGCAGAAGGCTGTTAGAGTCTCCCAGTTGGGATGCTTGGCTGTTGCTGCCCAATGACAAGGTGCATCCCAAAACATCTGGAGGTGACAGAGCTTTTCTCCCATGACCCTTCACCAATTGATCTCTGATGCCTCAGATAGAGTAACGGAAGTGTGTAGTTGTCTAGGTATTTCAGCTCCTACTCTTAGCTCCTGGTATCATATTTAAGTCAATTAGTCGTTTGTGTTACTGAGAGTAGCAGACCCTCCCCCTGTCTTACCTATCCTGTGTGCCATTAGCATCTGTTACTCAATATGTTTCGTCACACAGAGATTTCCTTACATTAGCATTTTCTTAAAGGCTAAAACATGTGCCTGAGTTTTCTGTCTACATTGTAAGATAAATATGTATCTACTACTTTAATGGATGCAAAATTTTTAACGATAATTTTTTTTTTTCTATACATCAATGCTCATGTTATTTGCTTATTTCATGAAATTTCATATGTTTGTCAAGTCAGTAGATGACCGTGTGGGTTCATCATCTCCCAGGGCAAAGAGATTCTACAGCTATGCTAGTGGCTCTGGGAGGCTGTACTTAGGAACAGCATTGCTTTGAGCTTACAACAGCTTGCTAAAATGTCACAGTGACAATGTTAAAAATCACTGGGCTCATCAAAGAATCAACAAAGATATTACAGTTCTGATGAGAAGCAATGAATGTCTGCGTGAAATTTCATGACAATCTATTTAATCACAGATTAAGGTATTTCATGGGGTTTATCTCCTGGGTAACCGGGAGATCACCTCAGTCATTAGGATTCATCTTCTGGGAATCATGAATGTTTGTATAAAATTTAATGGCAATCTGTAAAAATTGTTATGTAGACACTGTATTTTAGTCCACAGCAAAGTGGTGGACCAGCCAATACTGGCTTAAAATTAAGTCATTACCTCAGTCAGTTTCAGCTTCCTATCGTAATGGCTTGTTTGCAGCCATAAAATAAAAAAAGAAATCTTGGCTCCGTTTCCTGCCCCAAAAACAAGATGTTTGTAGATTGGGTTCTCTGTCCACATGTCTATCTGTATGGAGGTCCTTGGCTATAATTACTTCTTGAATTATAACCAGAACTCAAAAGAGGGGACACATTCTCTCGTGACACACTTTCAGATGGCAACAGATGCAGGATATTTTCATACAGTTTGACCCCTTAGTTAAAGATAATGTTCCTGTTGGGTGCAAAGTTGAAGAACTTTTTTAATGTAATCTGTTCCCACAAGACTGATTCACTAGCAGCAAGCTCACTGCAACACCACTGTTCTACTTTTTATTCTTTTGGGAGGCTTTCTCATAAACTGCAATTTTCCACCCTAGATGTTTTTTTATTGTAAAAACAACACGAGTTTTTCTCCAAGTCGAGATTGTGGCTTGTCTTGTAAAAGCATTCAGAGGCTCCCAGGAAGGGTGCAAAACCATGATACTGTATCAAGTCACACTGTCATCATAAAACAGTCTGTGGAACTGTGGCAAAGTGGAATCAGTAAAAAATGAAATCTTTTTATTTGAGTTGGAAAAGCAGACTCAATCTATATTCCTCCAGAGCTCAGTGGAGGCTTTAAATCGAACCCTTACACAGTTGGATTATTTGTTCTATAGTCTCGGTGATGCTTACACACATGGTGTGAAATCACATCCACTGTTGAGACCACTGTTGTGACTCTATGTTGCACAAACACTGGACTGTAGCACACAATGTTATCTAACAGCAAATACTGTTAATTATCACTGAATAGTGTGAATGCAATACTTAATTAGACAAGGTATTGGTTTCGGGGCAGGCCAGCCATTTTATGTGCTACTTTGTCCAGATATGCTTTCAAACCACAGCTGCTACAGTCTCTGCTTACGGGTTACAAGTTGGAGAAGCAGCTGGTTATGAAAATGTTTTTCCCTGCTCCAAAATGTTCCTCACTGATATCCTCAATCACTAAACAGAAAATCACACAAGTCTCCCACATGGCCATCAATTTCAGTTCTTTTCATGTTTGACAAAGTGGATGGATCTAACTAGTTTTAAAACACTTCCATTTTAACTTGTCACACTTAGGCCTTCGAATATTGAATCCACTTATCAAGTTTGAATCGTTTTGATTCCCTTATAGAATCTTGTTCGGATTACGCTTCAACATTTGCAGCTAACTAAAGGCTACAATAATTACAACTCAGACATCTAACTGCCTTTTGTTGGCTGAGAATGCAAAAATTACAAACATACAGTGCATTCCACACTCATGGTGATGGAGTGGTGCTACAGAGTCATGTGTCTTTTCATCATACACAGTCATTATGGTCATTGTAGAATGAATGTTAATTAGCTACAGCTGATCTAATGTTTGATGTGTTCCACTGCTTTTTGCTCATGAAAAATGAGGAAAGATAAAAGGTTTGATTTGTATTGTAAGAGTTTAGTGAACAGGAGGAACATGCACCTCGGGATTTGTCGTTAACAACTCACATTATTGTTTTCACGTATACAGACTTATACATTTAACCTTTGTTATCAAAGAACCTTATGTTTTCTGATGAAATTGCTTCTCTTTTGTACGGATGAGTCAACTGGGAGAGTTTCATGTGTTCTGATGTGAGTCACCTCTTAATGTCTATAGAGAAAATGAATGGGACTTGCCTGAAATTGCAATTCATCAGTGCCTACGGCCTCCCGTGATTCTGCATTTCAGTCATATGACGTTTATATCCTTTGCAGAAATGGAAATTATTTTATCTGTGATGCAAGACACAAAGAGGCAATGTACCAAGCAGCAAACACACTGAGTATGAGGAAAAACAAACAACCAAACAATGAAAAATTACCCCTAACAATGTTTTGAATCCTTCAAAGCCTTCTTTAGTTTCTGTCATATGTGAGCGTTTTTATAGATCTACATTTTTTAAGTCATCTTCACTACGTCTCCAAAATGTTCAAAACCTTACTTTTCAAACTGCGCCTGTGAAGGGCACCGAATAAACTACTGTGGTCAGTCACATTCCAACAGGCTTGTTTCTTCAGAACAATCTGGTGGCCAATTTCAATCTTCCTGCATCATATTCCCGAAGCCCTGACCCCATCTTTGAAAATCGCCGCCGGTTTCGTATCGACACGCGGCAGCCGAGAGTGAGAGAAAAGTGAGGCGACGACATGCAACAAAGGTCATATCGCAGAGCTTGTGTGTGTGTGTGTGCGTGTGTGTGTGTCCACTGAGCTGCTAAGATGTGTAGCGACGGTGCTGGAAGCTGACCTTGTGCGTGACCACCGCTGATGGATGAGCTGAGATGGTGTTTGGCCAAATACTGCTGCTTCAGTATTTACACACAGGTAGACAGGCAGTCTGACATAAAAGGTGGACAGACAGACAGACATACTGACTTTCCTTTATTTTAGGGACGGTTGTGGTGCTGACTCTCCGTCGCTTGCTGCTGTTGTATTGTTATTTACCCCTCAAGGTGAAACACTCCTCTATTGTTCTCTGAGAACTCATATCCTGTTGATGTAGTTGTTGCTATTGTTGTTGTTGCCGTGAATCCTGATATTCCGCCTGCGCAGTCGTTTTGATCTTATAACATCAAAGGAGTGCTTGAATTATAATGGCGAGCGACTGCAGAGCAATGCCTCAAGCTTCATTAAACATAATTATGAGATTTGAGATATGACTGTTGTCAGACGAACACCTCCTATCTGGAAAGGAAACAACTGTATTTTCAGAATGACACTGATGTGTGGTTGAGTTGAATAGGGTTTTTTTTTTTTTGGGGGGGGGGGGCATGGGTCAGTTGCTTATCACAGAAAAGGGTATAAAGTTATCAACACTTTTAGCTGAAAAAGCAAGAAAAGTGAGTTATATGGTTCTCATGTGGGCAGTCATAACATTTCATTTTGCAGTTATGTACAGAAATAAATTTTATTTCTACTAACGATGTAACCATTCTCCCATCAGCAGTAAACTTACTCCTGATGAAATATCTTCTCAGACAGTCTATAAAGTTTATCATATTGTCAACAGTTACATAAACATGGTTAGAAACTTGTAAATTTCTCTCATGTCTTGTGTTATTCTGTTCACCATCTTTCTCGTCTTTGGTTTCTTACGCTGTTCCACCATATTTTTCTCTGTCTGTGATTGTCGCCCTTGTTGCCTTGTAATTTTTCTCTTTCTGTGTCTCTCAATCTTTCTCTCAGGCTCGCTCGCTCTTTTATTCTCTCTTTCGCTGCTCTGCACAGTCACTCCCGGGCCATTTGAGTTGCTCAGGGAGCTGTGAAGAGCCGTGAAAACGATGTCTGTGTGTCTTTGCGTCTGCATCCTGTTGGGAGTGCCTTTTTGTGTGTGTGTGTGTGTGTGTGTGTGTGTGTGTGTGTGTGTGTTCACGTGCAGGGACAGCGGAGGTAGTGGAGCGTGTTAAGTCTCGCTGCAGAAGCCCTTCGACTGGGATAAGGAGCCAAGGGAGGAAGGGAAGAATGGATGGTTGGATAGATATATTCTCAGAGAATAGATGAATGTCCTTGTGTGGATCGATATTGGGATGGAGGGATCGAGATTTGGATGAATAAATGGAGAGAGGACTGGAGAAGATGAGTTGGGGAAGCAGGGGAGGAGCAGATGATAACAAGAGAGGATGGATCGATGATGGATAGATACCCAAGATGTATGGATGAACAGATGATTAATAGATGAATGGGTCGTTTAACACTGCAAAGTTATCAGTAATGACCATAGATGTCGGGCAGTGGAGAGAGCCAAATATGTTGGGTGTTGACTTTATGGCAGTGGACAAATAATGTGTAGGTGCTGTACGGCGGGAGTTTTGGCAGACTTACTGAGTAAATAAATCAAAAAGGCTCATTAGCGGCCACTAGAGGCCATGATGATCTTGACACCCAGCTAGACTGGTAATGTACTGTAGAGATACCTGTTTGGGGCTGCGGTAAGGGTGTTTTGAGGTTTAGCACTGAAGAAAACAACTGGTTGGGGTTCGGGTTGTGTTTGGGTTCAGGTTAATGTAAGGGAAAACACAAATGGACGGAGAAACAGACTTTATGGTCCATCCACATGGCTGTGAGGGATCACGGGAAGTAAATTTCGTCTTCTACCCATATCTGCGCCAACCCAAGATTTGTGACCACAGGGACTTTAGGCAAAACAAGCATGCCGACGGCACACTCTCTTTCACATTTTCCCAATTCTTGGTGCTATTCTTGTTAAGCGGTTGCACACACCATTTTATATTATATTATCTTATAGACCCAACTGGCCTTAATAGATCCACACTGTGGGTTTGACAATGTTGCATTATGAGGTTTTATTAGAAAAATATTACAATGGATACATTTCTGTAGGAAATGGTTATTGAAAATTACATTTGCTGTCTTTGCTTCCATTGAGCAGTGTCCTCTTCATTATGTGATGTTGCTGTAGAAAGACACTGAATAGAGTTGGTAAGTCTTTTGCTCAGTCACAGACTCGTATATTAAATAATTTGAGAGGAAATTCTATGATTGTAGCACTGTAATAAATTGGAGAGTAACTTCGATTGAAGGGATATGGTTTGTTTCTCTTATAGTCATCTTATTATATTTTTTAAATGAATGCTTCAATGACAGTGACGCGGTATTGCTGTGTCAAAACTGAATAGAGGTGAAAGAAGAGAGAAACACATCTCATTGATTAAAAAACTTCACCTCATTTTCCTCTTTGTTGTAGAGCATTGTAGGGATTTTTCCACAGACAGTTATGTTAAATACTTCACTGATAGCACTTCTATAATCCAAGACAAGATAGCTATGCTACCGGAGGTATCCTACTCATGCCTCCAGCTGTGTCTTTCATTCACATGACTCTCTCATCTCCCTTTCTCAAAAGTCTCTCATTTGATATTGAGCATTTCCTTTGCTTTGATGTGATTGGCTCACAGTCAGGGGAAGTGGATGGTAGCCAGAAAGCGACAAAGTTTTTAGAACAGGCCAAGACCAAACGTTATTGTATGGAAAAGTTACTGGCCAATATGTTATGTGACCTTTATTGATATATCTACTAAAGATTTACCGTCACTCGGTCAATACGGCCTCCTCCTCGGGTCCAGAGGTTTCGATTCACACAAGGATAAAAGATCTAATTTTGAACCTCGAGTCCGTCCATCCGTGGCTGCTGAAACAAGAAGACACTGCATGCTGTCTGATTCTGGTCACTGGAGCCCAGAACCTGTGGTGATGCAGATCTTTCTGTTCTTGTGCAAATGAAGTATTCATCATTTCAAACCTCATAAGACATTTTCAAAATACTGAGTGTATCTAGTGCCGATAAGCACGGTGATGAACAGGTTTTTGCTTTAGGCAACAGGAAGGAATCCTCAAGCTATCACACCAAGAAATAAGATCTCACTTCAAATTCATTTTGAGACTAAATAAGAAGACACCTTTGACAGGCAGTTTTACACAATAAAGTCATATCTGTCTCTTACATTTACTTGAAATGTCAGGCAGTGTAAGTTTCTTTATTTCTGGCTCTTCTTTGAGCTTCAATGCAGCAACACAACATATGATATATATATTTTGCCTGCAATTACAAGGTAGTGTATAGCACCACGCCTAATCTGATAATACCCACCTTATCGGCTCTTTTTACTTCTTCTATTCTTTTGAAAATAATTCATGCTTAAAAGTTATGATTGTGATTTGTAATATTTGGCAGGACAATTTAGAAACATGTACTGAACATCGCATTTTACTCCGTATTGAGGCTGCAAATTGTTGGACAAAATCATATTTACAACAGCTGCAGATTAGGGAATTGGACATGGACCCTCTGATTTCAAGCTGCGGTGAGAAAGAAAAGTTTTCTAAAGGTTCATTTTAGAGCCTTTACATTCTGCACAAAAACAGACACTTGCAAATGTGGGAGTATTAGTAGGCTATATTTCGACTACCTATTTATTTCATGATATTACCATACCCCTCATAAAATTCCTCCTACATGACAGAAAAGGTGCTTCCAGCTTCCAAGATGGTTTGATATCTATGTCACATGTTTCTGGGCCAGTGTACGTCAAAAACTGCTCCTAAAGCCTCAGAACATCTGGCCCAGAGTCTGCTCAAGTTTTTACTGTACAACTGAACTTGTCATAATTAGGCCAAAAGACCCTCAAATGGGACTACAGAATAAATTATAAATGCTGAGACTGTTTGGTCTGCTGGCACAATAAGTGGCTGGCTCAATGTGTTTATAGGAATACCCACAGAGAGACATGTTGCCCTTTCATTGTTACATACAGAAACCTTTTTCTGTGAAAACAGCAATTTTTCTTTTACTCTCTACAGTTTTTCCTTTACACTTTTATGAGGGATAAGAATCCAATTTCCCCCTGTGTGCCCTTCACCCACAGCCTGGTCATCATCTTCTCCATTTTAAACCCTTTTCCTCCGTTGTCTGCTCTGTTGACCACACCGTCCCCTGCTCAGTGTAATAGGTTTTGTTTCAAGCAATACAAGTAGATAAGTAGCTCAGTTAAACAGAAACAGTTCAACACAACTGGAATTACGCTTATTATTTTCCTCCTTTCCAGAGAGTTAGATAAGATACCTCTCTCATATCTGTGTGCTATGAATAAATCAAGAGCCAGCAAGTGATTAGCTTAGCTTATCATACAGACTGGAAGCAGAAGCAGGAAAAAAAAAAAAATATATATATATATACACACACACACACACACATTGGCTTATATAAAAATAAAAAAAAGCAAGTTATGGTTTTATGGGGAGTTAAATGCTGTAACTGTTTCTGGGTCAGCAGCAGCCAGGTGCAGTGACATCCTTGAGAAGCTGCTGGTAGGCATATTTTAAATTTTGGAGGAAGCCAGGCTACCTGTTTCCCTCTGCTTCCAGCCTTTATGCTAAGCTAGGCTAATCGCTGGCATTATCTTCATACTTAACACACAGACCTGAGAGTAGTATTGATCTTCTCATCTAACTCTTGGCAAATGGAAAAAAATCATCCAGTTTTGCTTGATAAATGACCTAAATAATGAAACAATTATAGAAAAAAAAATAAAACCAAATTCATTATTAATGTAATTGTTAATTAATCATCTAATTGTTTTAGCACTAATCTTGTCCTTTATTCAAACAACACAAAAAATCCCAGAGTCACGAAAAGTCTGTCTGTTTCTTATATTTATAAGACACTTGAATATGAGGCATGTAGATCGCTCTCATTTTGAGTGCATTTGTGTTTTGAAAACAGGGGATTAAGCACGTAATTCTAGAGCGCTGATACTCGTTAGCCTCTGCGTATGAAAAAGTAAAGGCACAAAAGTGTGTTTTGACAGGAGCTTTTTCATCTGTGATGGGTCACATTTTCACTGCTGCCTGCCAAGGTCTCCTGTCGCTCCTCCAAAAGCTGTCATTATTTTGATCTATAAATATATTACTTGGGTATTTGTTCTCTCGCTCTCTCTCTCTCTCTTTCACACAAACACACACAAATGAATGTAATGCAGTGCACAAATTCTTATCCATGCACTGCCAGGCGTGTGCACGTCGACATAAAGATGCAGCCATGCTGTTCTTTACTCTGAAGTCTTGAAAAATGAATCCAGAGAATCCTCTTCTCCTTACATGGTCCCTGAAGGCACCAATGAAGAAGAGTTTTGTTTCATTTTTGAATCCCTTTAAGGGCTAGTGAAGATATTGGTTGATGTGTGAGAGCAGAAAGAGCTCAACATTACACTTTCATCTTTACCTGTAATCATTTTTCCTCTACCACTCATCCCTCTCTCATGCCCCCTGTCCTCTCCCCTCCTCTCCTCCTTCTCCCTCTCAGTATGAATTGATTTAGTCTTATTACCTTACACACCTGCCCTCTGGTTTGGCTCCACTCTTATCTCCCTCTCCCACATAGACACACATATACCGACTACTGCCCCCTGCCCCCCAACCCCCCGGCTCCCTCTCCCATACTCACGCATACACAAACACACACAGACACAGTAATCAGATCCAGCAATCTCTTGTATTTTTGAATACAGCAGCGAAAGTGAGATACGGATGCAGTCTCAGCTTTCAGCTCGGCTCCATATCAGCATATCAGCCTAACTGTGGTCACGTAGCACCAAAATAGAAACACAGTATGTTTTTGAATGTAGGAGACATGGTGGTGGCAGAGCGTGTGTGTGTGTGTGTGTGTGTGTGTGTGTGTGTGTGTGTGTGTGTGTGTGTGTGTGTGTGTGTGTGTAGAGCAACACTGTGCTCAAGTATGATCCACCTGTATGAAACCTGCATGAAAACTGGGCACATTCATGTCATTATGCAACACCTAGGGTAAAAATAGCACAGATTAGAATCTATGAATATATACAATATATTGAAAATACTGTTTAGAGCAGTGAACTTTTGTGAGTTGGTGTGTCCTATAGATATATCACACTCTATAATACCCATTCTATTATAGCAATAGAATGTGGTTTAAATGCAGCACAAGACCTTGTGATAGTACTATACCACTCACTACACCTACTGTAAACCAAAAATTTTCAGTGCCTTCAAAGTGGCCCATGTACTGTATAAGATTGAAAAATGACTCATCTGATCAGCCGTGTTGTCAATACCTCCGCCCACCCAGCTTTTTGACCTACTCGAATACTTTTGGAGGTGAAATAACAACTACATGCTACGCCCAACCTTGTCACAGAGAAGACAAAGTTGACGACAGACATTTTTTATTTTCAAACGTTAATACAATAATCAAATGTCAGCATTCAAAATAATACCCGCAGAGATAGGTCTGGCGATATGACTTCAAATCAATAACAATTATGGTTACTGAACAATTACTTTGGCGCTTATCGGTCTCTCTTGTTTTGATCCATGCGCTCTTCACATTCGGCAAAGTGATTGTGTTCCAAATGATTGAACAAATTGTTGGTGTTACTTGTAGTTGCTGAAATAGTTTATCTGCAGTGTGTGCATGTGACTCCTTGTTCAGCATCGTCTTCACTGAAGTCAAAATGTTCCCCTCAGGGTGGACATGCCATTCTTTTTAGGTAGAAGCTGCTGGGGCTGAGCCTCAGTGTTTGACACGTGACTGAACACGAGGTAGTATTTTGTTAAGGGGACAGTTCATGAACGCATTGGGGAGATTATAAACCGAAATAACCAACATGAGTGATATTAAGTTGGTGCGAGAGGTTCAAAGGTCGTTTCAGACACTTTTTTGGTAAATTGCCCAGCCCGACTCACAGACTCTAGTTGCATCTAGATTCACATTTTCAGCCATCCTACCCATCAGAGTCCACAAGAACAGCATCTAAAATGGCTCAAATTAAAGTATTTAAAATTATATATATGTGTGTGTATGTATATATATATATATATATATATATATATATATATATATATATATGTTCCCTGCTGGCATTTCTTAGTAGTGCCTAGTCAGTGACTCTGCATTGTGGATTTTCTTTTTTACATTTGCTAGAAGTATGTGTGTTGGAGCTTTCTTACACTTTGCTCACACTCGCGGCAACATTTCCTTTTGAGGGGATAGAAGAGGTTGCTTGTGTTCCTGCCTCTAGCAACAATTGTTGCTGTGTAGTCTGCAGATAATTGCACATTCAAGTTTTTAAAACCAAAGCGAGGCCACACTGTGTCTGTATCACTGCCTGTTTTGTTGGCTTATCAGTGACATCGCTTATATTAGCAGCTGCACTTTACGGTGTGACATTTAAAGTCCATGCTATATTGGTGAAATCCATATCATAGCAGGACACATCTCTACCCGTTTGCAGAAGTTATTATACTGTCCTCATAGAAGCAGCAAATTTGAAAACTGCAAATAAAAAAATAAAAAACTACAGAAACGCATAACCTGAACAAATATTAACACAAAGTGAGTCTCTCCTCTGAATCGGATATAATCATTCACTGAGTCTGATGAAAGCAGGCCAATATCATTTTGCAATCTGTAGGCCTTTTGCAGTGCGGAGGACATGATTGATTGAAATAAAGGGAGACGATGCGTAATGCCGACAGTGTCAGCTGTCCAATCCCCAGAAAGGATTTTATGATTGATGGCAGGCAGTAGCATTTAGAAGTCTCACACCTCTGCACTGCACTCTCAGCACTCACCGTGATTACATCTGAGAGGGTGTGTGTGTGTGTGTGTGTGTGTGTGTGTGTGTGTGTGTGTGTGTGTGTGTGTGTGTTGCTGTGGAAACCTGAGTGCTAGTGGTGTAAATGTGGGACTGAAGCAGGGAGGGAAGCAGTGAAGGACAAGAGAGGATGTAGCAGAAAGGGATAGATGGAGGGAGGAGTGAGTTGGGGATTGAGGGATGCATACGTAGGAGAAGACAAATAAATGTACACCAGACAAAAGTGCACAAGACAAAAGTCAGGAAGAAATGGAAGGTGTTGAGGATGGATGGATGGTTAAATAAAGCCTCAGCAGATGGTGACAGCGAGACAAGGTGGTGTGAAGGGGAGGAAGGAATGGATAAGGACAGAAAGCTGTAGGGAGGAGGGAAAGGATGGATTCGAAAGAGAGGGACTGAGAGAGAAGGAGTGATGTTTGAGCAGAGCTGTAGAAAGATGGGTCACGTAGATGGATGTACAGAAAGGAGTTAAGGACACATTAAGGTGTGGCAGAGGGGAATAAAAGGGTGAGACGGAGACGGGGGAGGAGGGGAGGAGATGTGCTGATGGGTGGACAACTTTAGAGACGTGTTAAGTGCGAGTTACCACTTGTTTTGACACACACAAAAAGTGAGAAAATGATCTGCTGAAATGTGAAGACATCATTTTTAGTTGTGGTGGTTTTAAAGGTTTGGCTTCATTTGATCGATCACAATTTAGTGGCATTTTTACTGACCCGAAATACATCATCTGAGAGGGGGCATTGTCAAGAGGTCAGCATTTTTCTGTGCCTTCCGAAGCCAATTACAAATCCCCGTTGATACATAAATCCAGTTTATGATGTGACACCACTACGGTTGACATTAGGTTCATTTAAGGCAGAAAAACAACCTGGTTAGGTTTTGGAAAGATCATAGGTTGGGTTTAAAACAAGTACTTTGTCAAAGGACCTTTGTTGTTGTCATGGTTACAATAAAAAAACATGTGGTTAAGGTTTTGGTTCCTGTCCATCCACCCCACCAAAACTACTATGTGCAGTAAAGTACTCACCTACCAGCAACTCTAAAACTCACTTATTAATATGTCAATAACACTGACAAGTGTAAAAACAAGTTTATGCTTTTTGCTCAGCCAAGAAATAGTTGTGCACATAGCCCCTGATGATGACTCCAGCCTCATACGGAACAGACAGATATAAGAGTCGGTTTAATCTTCTCATATAACTCTCGTCAAGAAAGTGAATACGCATATTTTCCAAAATGTCAAACTATTCCTTTGAACTTCCTTGCAGTAGCCCTCTCTAATCACAGAAACGTCTGTGAAGAAGTGTAGCTGCTTTAGCTCTTAATCTAATGGCTCAGAGTGTCAACAGATGCTGTATTAAATGCACAATGGCCTGGCACAGACTTACTTACTTTGTTTCCCACAAGAACAGAGGGAGAAACGTTATCATGTGGCTCAGCCAAAAAAGTTGAAAAGTTATGAAACATGACAGGTCTCTGCATACTTCCAAACAATGCTTATCCACTGATTATTATTCAGTTGGAGTCCTGTTTTATCCCGTTTTATTTTAAGTTCGTACATAGTATAGTTCTTGAACTTAATTCCTGTCAAACTATTTTGCATATTTAATAATTCAAGGTCCGAATTCTCTTTTTGTAAAGTTGTTCTCACATTGTTCTTGTCTGTCATTACAGCTGTCTCTTTGAATAATGAGAGTGGTAAAATTACCGGTTTGTTTTTACAAACACTCAAGCACACAAGTATTTTTTTATTATTATTATTAAAAATGCAAATGGTGACCCTCAAAGTGATTGTGAGGAATAAATCATCTGGAGGTGTGTGTGTGTGTGTGTGTGTGTGTGTGTGTGTGTGTGTGTGTGTGTGTGTGTGTGTGTGTGTGTGTGTGTGTGTGTGCGTGCATGCGCATGCGTGCGTGTGTGTGTACGCACTTATCCAGTAACTGTGTACAACTGCTTCTTTGTACTGACATGCACAGTGCCTGTCTCTGAATGTGTGTGTGTGTGTGTGTGTATGCGTGCATGCAAATTTTTGTGTGTCTGTGTCCCTGAGTATGTTTTCAGATGTAGGGTCAGTGACAGGGCAAACAGCCGACTAATGGAGACTTGTGTGTGTATGTGTGTGGTTTTCAGCAGAGTCAAGAGGACACAGCAGGATAGGTGAGATGGCAGTTGACTAATGTGTATCTGTGTGTGTGAGTAAGTATGCCTGTCAGGTCAATGACTCCCCAGGTCCTAGTGGCGGGCATCACATACTGGCTATGCCCACCGGTATGTCCAAACTATGGGAGGAAGACGTTCTGCAGTTCAGTTCTAACAGAGGAATTGCTGGTGCAGAGTTGTGGCTGTGTTGCTTTTTTTTATTCCTGTTGGTAACTGAACCAGCTAACTGCTTACTCGCTAGCTAGTGCTAGTCAGTCGCAATAGTTTTTGGAAATTCTCTCTGTTTTCTAATCTACTTTCTGCTTTTCTGTTCACTTTCCACAGGCATTTTGTTCACCAGCGTACACCATTTTTCTAACAGCTCATTCACTTACGCAGCAATAAGTGGTTCCAGTTTGTTCAAAAGACATATTTGTACCCTTGAATCCTGTCTCATTAACGCTCTACAAACCACTGTTTCTTTTGGGAGGAGGTTAAAGAAAAAACAACACAGCTAATAAGCTTAATTCACTTTGTACAGTCCAGCTGTCCAGCTCCTCAAAGGTTGGCACTGTAAAGACATCTTGGTATTGGTCAATGGTGCTAATTAACCAGAACTATTCTTTTATTCTTCCTGGCTACATCACTGGTCGAAGGAGGTGTGCTGCTGTTACTTGAATGTCATCAGGAGCAAAGTGATCACACTAACCATGGCTACTTTAGATCAAAGTTCTGTATAATTCTTTGTATTGTAAGTAATGCTAAAAAATAGTTTCAATAAGAGGAAATCCACGCCTAAGTACAGAGTGTAATTCCCTATAGTTGCAACAAATCTGGAAGAAAGGCAAGATTTTGTAATGAGTTGTTTCCTCTGATTTTTGCTCTAACAGCATTGGTGTGGCCGGGCTCGAGCAAGCTCCACAAAATCAACAGCGCTAGTTTTTAACTCCCAATTTTCAGGAAGAATAAATTGCATCCTTGCAACTTTCCAAGCACAAAAGGAGATCCCCATACTGCATCTTAAAATGAAATATCGATACCAAAGTAACTTTGCTGTAGTTTGCTTTGCTGTACAGTTATCTTCATCTTTGGTGATTTGGGAACCATTTTGGCATTGCACAGCAGAGTTTATCTGGCCTACTAATAATACTGGATCCATAGTTTACGGCTCAACAAGATAAAATTCACCCATAAGTACTTCATGTGCCCATCACAGTGTCTGGCTGACAACCAGCTGCACAAAACTATCTTAGCGCACCAAAAGTGATATGTGTGTCTTTTTATGTGAATTGTCAAGCCAGTTTTATTTATATAGTGCCAAATCATAATTTAAGTTATCTGTGGGTATGTTTCATGTAAAGCAGGTCTAGACTCTTTATAATATTACATTTGTGTAACTTTGCCAAACACTCATGTGGCTATCAGGCTAGAGATTGCCTCTCATTTTTCAGTGCTAAACACTCCATGTAATGCATTTTATACAGCTGCAAGCTGGTGTGTTTTTATTGGCTGTGATAGTTTAATTTTTATTAGATACAGAAAGGGAAAAATGAGTCCAACAAACAGTCTAATGGAGAACTTAAAAGATTTCCTCTGAGCCTATTATAACTCTCAGATCTGTGTTCTATGCACATGCTGTTTAGTGTTAATGACATTTTCATTTAATAAACGTTTTGCCCTATTGCTGAGTGATATTACATGTAAGTGATTCAATCTTATTAGGATTATTAATAGAGGAAACTGAGCAGTTAGCAGGCATAGGGATCACCATGATGGCAAAGATAGCAGTGAGAGTGTAGCAACAAAGACTATGCAAAACTTACTCACCCCCCAAAAGCGAAGATTTTAATATTAATGATAAGTACATTAATTTTAAATCAGTAAAGTTTACCACCACATCATTCCCACAGTTCTTATCCCAAATGGCCTCCAAACTGAAGTGCTGACTCGCTTGTCATGCCATTAACTTAATGAAAAACAAACATGTAGAGACACAAACACACACATGCTGACACACACTGGTCCTTTGTGTTTTTCTCTGTGTAGAGAGAGAGAGAGAGAAAAAAAATCAGTGGAGACTTTGTAAGAGCTTTTGTTTTTGGCGCAGGCGGACAATGCTGAAGCTGGGATTTTTGTTTTTGCAATATCTTTAAGTAGTGTGACAGTCACAGTGGCAAGTTGGCTTTGAGAGGATGGACACAGAAACAGACGCACACGCACACACACACACGCACACTCACTCACACACAGACTTGATGGATTGAAGTGGCTGATAAATCACATTACAGTAAGAGCATTTGGAGGACCAAACGAACAGTATATTAGGCCGCAACTCTGGCAATGTGCACATAAACACACACACTCTTACACGCACTCATTTATTTATTTTATTTAGTCAACTGAGGGAAAACTAGTTGCCAACAACATTGATACATTTTCATTTAATTTTTATTAATATATAAGTAATTTGTTTTGCAAAAAATGTAATAATTGGCTCTTTTTATTGTCTCTCTCCATTTTATGTCTTTGGAAATGAATGAATATCTGTGTGTTATAGACTGTTGGTCAGACAAAACAACAACATAAAGGCGTCACCTTGGGTTCTGGAAAACATGATGTTTCACTATTTACAGGCATTTAATGGACGAAATGACTATTCAATAAATCCAAAAAATGACCGACAGATTAATCAATAATGTAAATAATCGAAAGTTGCAGCCCCAGTATAGAATATCAGTTTATTGATCAGTGTCCTTTTTTATTTGTTAGTGCTCAGATTTCATCTTGTCGTGACTCAGTAAGCACCTGCAGCCACACTTGGTCCAACAAATAAATATGTTTTCGTTAAGCTATGAGAAACATGTACAAAACAAATCACAGGTAACTTAAGGATGAGTAGTCATAAGGAGTGAGTTACAGGTGACCCAGAAGACCCAGGAAGCAGAGATAAGGCTGGTTCAGCTTAGCCTTGAACGAAAAACATGTTTGGCCTTATTGGAAAACGCTGTGTGTTTGGTGTGTAGTAGCAGGTAGCTACTGACGCTGATGGAGAAGCTGCAGTGGCTTCCAGATTTACAGCATCATAATTGGCTTACGTGCAATCTGCTTGTGGGCGTTTTTGTACAGTAAACACACGGACGAGCCTTCATGTCCACATGCACTGGGAGCAAGTGCTGGCTGGATGTGCTCCACTCACAGTGAATGGGCGATCAGCAATGTGGCCTCAGTGATAGCACCCAGAGTAATATTATGGAAATATAGCCACATTTTCTGCTTCATAACAGGGAGCAGGAGGAAATAAAGCGCCCAGCGCCCATTGATGCTATGAGCGCTGCGAGCACAATGAAGCTCATTTAAATAAGGTGACAAAGTTGGCCGGCAGTTCATTGTCAGCTGGGACACCACAGGTTCTTTTCATGTCTCCCATTCAGCCCAGGACACAAAGTTAATTTAATCTTGGCTTGCGACCCAGACACAATAAACCGCACTGATGCTATTGTCTCCTGACTTACTGAAGGAGCTGAAACATTTCGGGAAACAGCTTGTGTTCAGAAAGTCTACCTGGCTGTTTTCATGCTGCAGTCAGTTCTAAGATTCAATAAATGAACAAAAGAATCACACCTTTTCGTGTTTTATATCATTTATTGAGTCAAATTTCAAATTATGCAACACACACTCTCTTGCATTCTGCTCTTGTACATGTGTATATACACAGATGCACACACCACAACCACTAATGATGTGGTTGATTTCATTTGGTTCCCATGAGGTTGTTCAGAGAGAGAGGGAGAGGCCTATATCAACTTACAATTTTCTGTGTGTGTGTGTCTGTGTCTGTGTATGTGTGTATTAATGTGTGTTAATGTGTTTTGTGCAGTCTTAATGTTTCTTAGCCCGCTGGGCGTCCATCTGTGGGTTTGTCTGGTGTCATTTCCACTCTACATATCCCACTACCACACACACACACAAACACACACAGACTTAAAATACTAACTAAACTAACCACACATCACATGCATCCCCTCACACACACACACACACACACACACACACACACAAAGCAAGAGCCCCTGGGTACAATAGAGGTGCCTCCTAATACTTCCTATTTATCATGCTGCAGTTGAACCCCCTCTTTCTTACCAACACTCTCTCTCTCTCTCTCTCTCTCTCTCTCTCTCTCTCTCTCTCTCTCTCTCTCTCTCTCTCTCTCTCTCTCTCCCTCTCTCTCTCTCTCTCTCTCTAACACACACACATTTTATTCTCATAAATGCACTGCCTGCATAGATCGGCCATTAAGATATAAGAGTGTACGAACAGAAAACCATTGGTGGGCTGATAATTCATTTACAGACTGACTGAGGAGGGATGATTTAGTTTGTGTGTGTGTGTGTGTGCGTGTGTGTGGTGCATAGTAACACAGAAACCGATTAAGTGAGGGAGGTGCGGGGTGAGAGGAGGAGAGACGAAGGAACGGTAATTGGAGCGGAGGGAAGAAGGAGGGAGAGAAAAAAAGGCTGATAGCAACAGAAAAGGAAGAGGAGGAGAAGAAATGATGGAGGAGAAAGGGATGAGGAAAGATCAAAATCAAAGATTAGAGAAAGGAGAATAAAGCAAAAAAAAGACACGAGAAAGGTGAGATAGAAGGGAGCGGTTTGTGATAAAGGAAAGTGAGAAGAGAGAAAGGGAATGGAACTGGGGGGGGGCTGGAAGAAAAATAAGGAGGGAAAAGGCAACAAGCGTAGGGAACCTGAGCCATTAAGGAGCCAGGAGAGGAAGAGCAAAAAGAACAAATCCGTTTGCACAAATTGCATAACTCGTAATATCTGTTTGAAATCATTGTAGCTTCACTACAAAGTTTTGGATGTACAACCAAAGGCGTAACAAGGTTTTACCCCCTAACAGCTGAAAAATCTATCATGAGCTTTTGATTTATGTATGAGAAATATGAAATTTAAAGAGCCCCACCCCGAACAATAGCTTCCACGGGTTTTTGTCCGTCTCTGTTGTCTTCTCATCTCTTATGTGCTTTTGTCAGGATCGGTCCAGTGTAGATCAAAGCGGCAAAGCAAATAAAACATATTGAGACAAAGCTGAGCATTTCACTTTTTCTGCTTTCCTCTGATAATGTCAGCGTTTCTTTGGACAGGCTGGAAAAAAACAGACAGACAGATAGAGGAAGATTTTAAAGGCAGACAAACAGATGGACAAGCTCACCATCAAAGACATTAAATTTGCAACCACATAGTTTGATTAATAAGGCAGAGACAGAGCATCAGAGAGCGGGTGACCAGGCAGGGGAGACAGAGGAACAGAAGGAGAGAGAGAAAGGAGGGGAAGAGGTGGAAAAAATGGGGCACTGAGAAGAAGACAGGTGCATATCTTTGGATAATGTGTATGATATTAATCATAATCAGTTGGTCAATCATGCTAAATAACTGTAAAGAGCTTCTTCTGCAGCTCGCAATTATTGCTAATGACACATTCAGCTCAGTATCAGCACAGGGCTGAACACACATACACACACACACAACAACACACACACACGTTCTTGTTTGAGGGAGTCTAACGTTATCTGATTGATAGTCTGCAGAGAGAGAATGTCCTCCAGCCCTGTGTGTGCGCGCGTGCGTCTTTCTACGTATCCATGTTGTCTGGCTTTGTTTTGTGCGCGTGCTTATCTGTGTGTATTTGGATTTGTGAAAGATGTGAATGCGTGTGGGTGTACTATTGTGTGCGCACCATTCAGATGCCACTGCTATAAATAACCCTCCGTCTGTGTTTTGAAATGGGGACATGTCATTAATTGTGCTTCGCGGTTTGAGGTTATCTTCTTTGACAAGCTACTGATAATTTGATTGGATGAATGATCCTTTAGTCCGTCATGTTACTGGCTGAATAAGAAAATTCATGCTCAGAAATCAGTATATATATATATATATATATATCCTCTGTGTCTGGCTTTATCATCAACTTTTGTCACTTGTCATTCAGTGGTATGTATTGTATATTCTTCCGCTGTGTGTCTGTCTTTAGGAAATTCAATGCTCCTTATCGCTGCTGTGCTGATGATATGCAGCTGTAGTTCTTATTGAAACTGAGTGATAATCAGTCCCGTTTAAGTTATTTTGAGGATATTAAATGCTGGATAGCCAAACGTTTCCTTCAGCTAAATGACAGAATTTTTTTATTATTGGTTCTGACAATTTCCTTTGTAATTCTCTGGGGTCTCTGTCCTCAAATCTCAGTTCACGTGCCAAAAATCTAGGTGTCATCTTCGACTCTGCTTTAAAATTTGACAGCCAATTAAATTCTGTCATTCGCTTTTTCCACACAATGGCGATAGCAAAGATAAAACCTTTTCTTTCTTTTTACATTCTTTTATTACCTCGTGTCTCAACTACTGCAACTCCCTTTATGTGGGAGTCTGTGAGTCCCTCCCTGTCTCACCTGCAGGTGGTTCAAAGTGAAGCTGCGAGACTCCTCACTGGTACCAAGAAGAGAGACTGTATCTCCCCTGTCTTGGTCTCCCTCCACTGGTCACAAGTCAAACATACAATTGATTTTAAGTTTTGAGTTTTGTCGCTCTGCATGGTTTAGCACCAGCCTCCAATCTCCTCAGTCCATATTGTACATCCAGACCACTCACATCATCTGATCGATTGCTTTGGTTACGATCGGTTACTTCCACCACTTTAAAAAACGTCCTCAAATTTCCTTTGAGTCTCCTTAAATTTCCATGTCATGATGAAATTGTTCTGAAATTTTTTCTTTTACAGTTATTTATCTTTTTTGCTTTTGTTTTAAAATGTCTTCTGTAAAGCATTTTGGTCCTGTTATTTTTGAACATGCTCCATTTTGACTTGACTAATGTCAATCAAAACCAAATGTAAGTCTTGCATTAGGAAAACAAAGAAGAAAAAATTGAACAAAGAAACTAAAATGACTACCCGGATTTACGGTTACAAAAACAGACTTCAGCCAGACTTGTTTTTCATTGTTGTTTCCAGGCATAGGGAGCAGAATCCAGCTGACAGAAAACAAAAGAGCCATGGCAGAAATAGATAGAGACAGAGGGGTGGACAGTCACAGACAGAGAGGGAAGATCAGTTGAAATACCAAACTGATTAGTCGGTGTTTCTGACATTTAAATGCCACGTTTACATAAAGAAATGTTTCCTAGGAATATTAATCACTGTAGTTAATTCACAAGGAGATGTGAAATGGATCCATAGTGCTCCTGGCGGGATAGAGGGACAGAAGGATGAGGCAGTGAAGGACAAATACAGAGGGAGCACTGGCAGAATGGTGTGCTATTGGTATTAATGAGAATGTCACAAAAATAGGAACAAGTGCATATATATGTATTGTTAGTTGAGTTATTATTATTCTGCTACAAGTCTTTGCTTTCTTCATTACCCAGCAAAGATGCAGGTATGATAACGACCCTCAAAACCCAGTGGTGTTCAACAAACCATGATGGGACAAGCAATACATAAAGAAATTCCATTTATTTAATGGCTTTTATCCAAAGTAGCGTAAAGTTGTGGGAATGCAAATGTTTCAGCATACAGTAGGTTATTTCAGTGTAAAATGAAACCTCTGGCAACTCCGTCATCTTTTAAGTCAATGGTCCGAACACGAACACAGTCCATTAAGTTAATAGGTGAAATCATGTTGTCTACCTTGAAACATCTTCATTTCGACTGCTGGGCTGAAAAAACTCTTCAACATGCGGTGCCGTGATGCTCTTGTACTTGTTTGAGGTGAGAAAGAACTGAGCGTATTCCAGCACTGAAGCACTTTGTCAGTGCCATTCCAGTTTCAATCTGAGAACAAAAAAAAAATGACAAAAGGACAAGGGGAAGACAAGCAGACACAATAGCTGAGAGAGGGATTTCCCTCTGTCGCATTTCTGGTGAGGCAGTAGAAATGAGACTTACGTAAGGTCTATCTGTCTGTCTTTCCGGTGACATTCCAGTTAAGTATGTGGGACATCCATGGGACCTAAATTGTAGTTACAATTTGTTCAGGTGCTGGGGCTTATTATTGCAAATTAGGCGAGAAACTGGATTTTGCCTGTGGGCCAGCATTTGCTCATCATCTCTACAGCACAGCTTTCATTAACACACTGCCATCTCGATCCATCTCAGTTGTTCCACATGACACATCAGGGTACTTACAGGGTGTTGCTAACTGGCTAACACTGCCTCCATCCTCTCTTTCCATCTGTTGATAAGCCATGGCAGCCAGATATATAAAAACTGACATTCTGCTGGGCCAACAAAAGTGCAAAACAGATGAACCAAACTCGTAGAATCTGGACAGGGATCTATGAGTGAGACAAGTGGGTTAGACTGATTTGTTGGGCCAAGACTTTCGATATCAGCTGTTGGCCACTCATGCATTGTTCTGTAATTATGACTGATTGCCTTTCTTGACGGCTACATAAAACAGGTCATAGAGACAATGGTCTTCTATATTCTTGCACATTGTATTCATTATATGGATTGTTAAATTACATTTTTATACATTGGCTCTTTTTAATGTAAAGGCAATAATGTGTCCTGTATCACTGAAATGATGGATGGGTAACTGTATTCAGCTGCTGTAAGAGGTTATCTAGTATAAATAATTTCTCAAGTTTGAATTTCATCTGCATGATCTGGGAACATTAACACTGAGCTTCAAGTTTGAACCTTGGAGCATGTAGAGTGCTACTTAAGTTTGTTTGGGCAGGCCATATCAGTGCCCTTTGAACTCTGGGCAACTGCCTGAAGTCATTGGTCTTGAACCTCTTCCAATGGTCCGAGGTGCTTGTGGTCGCTACCTTTCACCTTGACTGAACCATGTTTTTTGATCATTGTTAAACATACCAAGCAACTGATCCCTTGAGCTAATCAGATCAGTTATTAAGTGTGGTTTTTTTTTTGGTTTTGTGAGAATTCATGAGCTAAACTGATCATCACTGTTAATTTCCTAGATCACATTGTAGTATACAGCACAATGTGATGTCTCCTTCTGCTTCCAGTAGTCTTTCTTTGGTGTCTTAAATACATGATGTCCAGTTTCAGTCGGAGACTGTCAGAGAAGTTCATTGAAACCTAAGTCATGAATAGAAACGGGGTGGGATAAAACCACACAGTGTTGTATGATAACAACATGTAGTTAATTTCCAAGAAGGTGGTGTAAGCAATGAACAGAAAAGGTGCAAAGTATGTGATACAGGCACTCTCTCGTTACCAGCATGTGAAGAGTTCGATTCGTGCCTGTTTTCTCCAGCTGAGGAATATTGAATACTTCGGCTTATTGTGTCATGTCTAGACATCTGTAAATCCCTTTTCACCTCTGGGCAGGCTTGTTTACAAGTGATCAAAAACGCTGCTGCAAAGCTTTTGATCAGGGGCCGCCATGGCTCAGGTAGAGCGGTTCTCCACAAATCGGAAGGTCGGTGGTTCGATTCCAGACTCCTCCAGTTCACATGTGGAAGTGTCCTTGGGCAAGATGCTGACCCCCAAAAATTGCCCCCAATTTATCATGGGTGTGAGTGTGTGTGATAAAGAAGTGCTGTGTATATAGATATTATATATAGAAAAAAAAGTGCATGGTTGAAAGTGGCTTGTAGTGTAAAGTATCAGATCCTCTTAATGGGCCAGTGCACACCATCAGTGTTGTTGAGGATTACACAGCTATAGAAACCCCTTCCCTCTCAGACCTTTTCGGCATCTGGAAATGGGGGGGGTGGCTATGTTCAACAATTTCTGTAACTTTCCAAAACCAACAGGCTGACATTCACACCCACTTCGCGCAGTGATTGACCGGCAGTGTGGAGGAGAGAGAGGAAGCAGGCTTTGAACTTCTTGGTTCTTTGAACTATCTGTCACTTTTGTGTGTACACCTGGGTGCAACGCTGCAAAAGGAGAAACCGTCTGAAGATGTGCACCATTATCCGCACATTTAAACAATCATCGCTTCTCGCACGTCTCAGTAGGCAGATGTCCATCCAAATGTATCACAAATTTTCACCGGCTTTGAAGAAAATCTGCGAAAGAAAATGCAAACGAAACAATGTAGGAAACATGATTTAAATGTGAATAATTTATGACTTATGGAGTGTTACAATCTCATTTCACACAGATCTGATGTTTGTGTCATTCATTAAGTCCGTCTGTTTCCATTGCTTTTTCTTACATTTTCCTTTTTATTGATACAGCAACTTTTCTACCTCAGCCAAGCATAAAAATGTTTTTGCAATATTTTTTTTTAAGGAAACCTACGTATTAATTGACAGCTTTTCACCCCCTCTTCCAGTATGGCTGTTTTTAATAGCTGAAACACTCTGGTTGGGTGACAGCAGACATTCTCTTGATGAAAAATGAAAAGACAGAAAACATCCCATCATTCATCATTCACAAACTGTTCATAAAGTATGCGGAAATCTTGTTGCTAATCGCTTGTTGACCGGCGGAGAGAAATGCGCTTCTGTCGTGAACAGCCGTGTCGTCTGTACTGTACCCCCCCCACCACCACCACCACCACCACAACTCCCAACCGTGTGAGACTGTGCCTTTAAAGTGTGTCCCTTTTGAAGTAAATATCCGAACACTGTGGGCATTTAAAAAAAAAAAAAAAAGCAAAATGAAATTATTGTGTAAATGTTTTTCGTGGTTGTGAAAACAGTAAAAAAAAAAAAATTTTAAAAAAGAGTGTACTTTCAAACACCTTTTATTAGTGTGGGTGTTTTTCTTTTTTGTTGTTTTTTTTTTTTTTTTAGCCTCAGCATGTCAAGCTGTAGAGCCATATGATGAAATGCTAGCACAGAACAAAATATTAAGCCGTATCTTGATAATCTCCTCCACCTGCATAGAAAAGCCCCTGAGATCAGGAAATTTGAAAGGTGCACCTCAGGGCTCAGAAGGAGCTTAACACAACTCTCTGGAAAGTTCAACCAACTCATACAAAGGTAACATCGGCTATATGAGTCACAGGTACCGGCACCTATTCCCATGAAAGCACTGTTGTGACATTTGAGACCACAACCTTGACTGCAACAGCCTAATGGCCTTCCTGTGATGTTCATTTAAATGGGACTCTCAGATGGAGTTGTGTACAGTCTATCTATAGCTGAGTGACTGAGGGCATTATGGCTATTACAGATATAACTGAATAGTTGTGATGACAGTGAGTGGGCCTGAATGGAGGAAATTGGATATTTAATGGGGAGATTTTCACCTTTGATCATCATTGTCTCTTTCCATCACTGTCCTTCTTGTGTCTTACTCTTTCCTTTTCCACCATTTGCTCCCACTCCTTTATTCTTCCTTCCTCCCTCCCTCCCTTCTTTTCCCTACATCCTTTTATCTTTTCCCCCCTCTCGCTTTGCTTCCCCCATCTTCCCTGCCGTCTTTCCTCTCTCTCCAAGCCCCTAAGTAGCCACAAATGGTCCCTAATAGCCTCCAATGGAGATGAATTGATCGTTTTGTGAACTGAATCGATAGGAGATTGCTTTTGCTGTACACAGTGGGATACTCTGCAGGCAGGCGGCCTTAATTAAGTTAACAGTAAACCACGATTGCTTCGGAGTTTTATTAGGAGAATAAAGTTTATGATGATTACAGAGAGAAAAAAAAGTTATGGTTTTGGAATGGAAGCCAAGGAGGGAAAAACAAGGGCATATATTTACCTCGATGTGTGTCTGATTTGCTTGGATGTTGCTACTCAAGTCGTGATGCTCCCTGTCTGACTCATAAGTGTTTGTTGGATGTTTTCTCGCTTCCTCTGCCTGTTTTTCTCTCCTCTCCATCCCTGCAGCTTTCCATACCTCCTCTCCTCCACCATCTCTTTCTCCAGAGTCTTCTCACTACCTATCCTACCTTACCCTGTCTGACCTCAGCTCCTTCCCTTCATCCTTCCCCCCTTTCCCTCCCTCCCTGTCGTCTATAATGGGATGAGCAGCAGAATTTGATCAGCAGTTTTTTAAAGGTCACAGAACCAAGCGAAAACTCTCAGCCAAAGCGCCGAGGGAACGAGGGAGGGAAGGACGAGATTGAGGAAGGGAGGAGGCAAGCGAGAGAGATAACAGGCTGGCAGAGCCGAGGGAGCGGAGGGAAGAAGAGCTAGAGAGGGAAACGCCACATGTAGAGAGGACAGAAGGTGGAGATGGAGGCAATGGAGACAATGGAGATGGCAAAGAAAGAGAGGAAAAAAGAGACAAGAAGGGGAAGGTAGTGCGGTAATGGAGGAAAGAGATGGAAGGAAAGAGGGAAGAGGCAGATGAGGTAATTTGCTGTTTTATGACACAACAGATCTGGTAACAGATGAATGCATATTAAATATGTAGGAGAGGAAGAAGAGGATTGAGAGCAGGGGGTGACAATAAGAGGAGGAAAGAAGAAAGAGGTAGGCAGGAAATGAGAAAATGAGAGAAGATTAGCAGAGTTAGGAAAGAGTGGGCGGGAGAGGGAAGAAGGTAAGGAGGGAGGAATGGAGTGGCAGAGGGACAGAAGATGAGACATTTTCACTTCTCTCACCCACTGTCTTTCTGTCATTTTCTTCTCTTCCATGAGTAACCGTCAGATCTTAATCACCTCTCCATCCCTTCAGGTCTTCAGATCTCTCGGCCTGTCTCTCTCTGTCCCTCGCCATCTTATTCTCTCTTCTCTCTCCTCTGTCCTCTTCTTCTGTTAAGATAAAAGACACTTTTATCGCTCTGCAGTGTCTCGTAATGGTCACAGAGTGCAGCTGTCTCCCTGTCTGGAGCAATAATAATTCTTTGATATCATTCTATCTTTCATTATCAAATAGACCAAAATCTTTCCCAAACTCACTGAAGATTTTCTCCTCTGCTTCTCTTTACTGTCCCTTTCATCACCCCCATCTTTCTGCTGCCAATCTATTCCCTAAGTGTTTGAGTGTGAGTGTCTTTCTTTATCACTTCAGCTGCTTGTCTGTGGTGCCTGTGGCAGAATGTGTTCGCCCGTAGTGTATAGAAATGGTACACATGCACAGGTACTTATTTTTGTTTTTTGAAATCCTGCCTCTACCACTGTAAATGACCAATTTCTGGCTCTCTCTGCTGTTTTAAAGAGCAATTTAAACACCCGCTGGAAAATCTTGTTTTTGCTGAGCTCCAGCGCTTCACCCTCTTGTTTGGATGCAGTGATGTAGACGTGCACTCCAGGGTGTGTCAGTACACGGTGACATTGCTGTTGGGTGCGGCACTTTCAACCAACATTCAACCGGAAACATTTCTGAAAACAGAAACAATTAAATCCTCATAATGAATTATACCATCTAGTCGAAACTAGGGAAGGTTGATTTGAGGAAAATATCTCGTAATTTTTCTTCATACATAATTTTACACGGTACAGTTGTTTTGTTTTTGAAACTTGGAAGGATTCCAAGGTTCCAAGATTTAAATCATTCCCAGGTTTAAACCACTCAAAGTTCAACATCAAAGTAAACTTGGCTCGTACTCTGTGGAAAAACTTTAGCCCACATTTATTACATTTATTGAGATACTGCAGTAGCATCAGTGTCAGTGGTATTCTTAACATTAATCAATAACATTTAAATATATGACAATCCAACGTGGTGTTGTATTTATTGATAACCCTTATATTGTTGTCCAGCTAAGGTAACAATGACAGACAGGCTGCTGGTTTTGGACAGGTTTGTGCAGCATAGCTTCTCTCTGTAGCTGCTTAAGCTAACATTAGCTTACTGCTTCATAGCCCTGAATTCTGGAGATCTTGAGTCAGAGCTTTTAAGGTGATTAGCTTAAAACAATATGATGTCCTTAAAAAATTGTATAATTGTATAATATGTTAACCAATCACATACAGAATCAGTATTAATTAGCAACAGCTGGGTAAAGCCAGTGTCAGTGTCATTGCAGCTGCTGTTAATACACTGTTAATTGTATAAAATGGCAGCACTTCAAATAAGAAGATTGTGCTTTTTATGTAAAAATAATTAATTGTCCAGCAGTACAGGCAAAGCAAATGGTAACAAGCTCTTTTACAATCAGTTAACTTTTTCTTTAACTGAAGCACAGAAATGTTTTTTTTTCAGTGCCACTACAAAACTAAACCGTTTTGGCCACATTATACGAGGAGGCTGTGAGAATGGACAACCGAACAGTGATGGATCCACTGTAGCTCTTTAGTTAGTCACTCAGCTAAATGCTGCTGCATTTGGGAAACTCATGCAGAGAAGAGCACGAGCATCAGTGTATGCTAACAAAGCAGTAGGAGGAATAAACATTCTTGGTCCCTGAGGGATTCTGTGCTAGTATTACACAGATTGACAGAAGGCTGCATACCAAATTGTTGTCTATATTTTATGAAGCACACACACACAGATAGATACTGTGCAGCATGTGCATTCATTGATTCTTTAAAGACATTCTCTGTGAACTAAAGTGTTTGTTTAGCTCTAAAAAAAAAAATAGTTTTAAATAGCCACTGCCCAGCATTATCAGCTTTATGATAGACAAAGAAAACACTCTGTAAAATAGAACTAATATGACTAATTTGCTGTGTCCACAGGTGGATGCACAGTGCAGTGTATACCAAGATAGACCAGCTGAATGTGAACATGCCTCTGCCCTTGTGCTTTAAGCAGCAGAACTGAAATAAACATCTCAGTCGGCAACATCAAAGCCTGTCGCAGCAGATCCCAAAGGACCCGGCTAGCCAGCTTGAAGCTCCACCTGTACAACGCTGAAGCTTTCATCAGCTGCACATATCACAAAACTGCCATATCTGCTAACATAGATGCTGCTAGTGACTATGCTCTGTTCATATCTCTCCGCATCCCTCCCCCCCAGAGTAATAGCTTTTGAAAGGCCGGGTGATTTCACACCTTATTTTGTAGCTTCTGTCATTTGACACATTCAAAGGATGCTGGGATTACGGCAGTGAGGGCTTCTATACATGCTTTGTCTTTTGCATGTCAGGAGAAGTTAGTTGTTTTGCAGCTGAGCCATGTAATGAGAATTTGACATCAAAAGGTGGGTGTGGTGTGAAGGAACAGATGGTCTGGGTTTGAATATTGCTCTTTATTGGCTTCCATATTAACTATGTTAGGACAATAAAGACCCATAAAAAATAAAAAAAAAAACATTAGTTTTTGCTCACTGACCGTAAAGGATGAGTGTTGTAATAACCAGGACAAACCAATGTGGATGTCAACTATAGTGTACAAACAAATTCTTTATCCCTCCTATCAAATTCTCTCTCCTCTGTTTGTGTGATTGATCGTGTGTCTTTTTGGGGACTGCGTGTGTGTCCCAGCTGGAGTGAAGACTGTTTATATTATTGGTGATGAAAGAGAGGCTCCCAGGGGCCTCAGTAATGGGCTGGGAGGCCTCTGACTTCTTATAATAGCCTCTGTATGTGTATGTGTGCGTTTGTGAGAGAGGCACAACCGCAGCACTATATAATTGTCAATGGGAGGACACACTTTTACATAATAAAACGAAGCCGATACACAAAGAAACACACAGAGACGGAGTCTGTCAAAGACAAAGAAGCAATGTCTCTCTCTCACACACACACACACACACACACACACTCACACACACACACACACACACACATTCACACACGCTCACTCTCACACATTGTGGTGCCAGCTGAGCCCAGTGTGTCCAATAACAGCAGGTGCTGTCAAGTGCAAGCACAGCAGACCTGCCCTGACATGGAAACACACACACACACACACACACACACACACACACACACAAACACGCACGCACGCACGCACACAAACAGGTGGACGCACATATGCCGGCACACCGCACACTCTTTCATACAGCTTCCTCATGTAAATCTCACATCAAATAAACATTCTCACATTTAAAACTAATGTTGGATAGGTGCAGTTTATACAAGGTTACAGTTTATGTGTGTTTTTATTAAGTGTGTGTATTTATGTGTGTGTCTGTGTATGTGTGTACCTGCTATCTGGCTGTGAAAGGCTGTAGTGTTGCCATATGGTCTCACATTAGGGCACTCTAAACTCAGCCATCCAGAAGTGTGTGTGTGTGTGTGTGTGTGTGTGTGTGTGTGTGTGTGTGGAGAAAAGGGGGAGAATAACAAAATATAAGGCCCTTGATTTGAGATGAAGCTGTTGTTCTTTAAACACTTATAGCTGATCGTGTACAACAGTTAGTGTCTCTATTCTAAATGAGGCTAATAATGGTATCCTTATCTATCTATCTATCTATCTATCTATCTATCTATCTATCTATCTATCTATTAATGTACGCTTTTCTTTTTCTCTTGCTTTCTCTTTTCCCCTCTCTCTCTCTCTCTCTCTCTCTCTCTCTCTCTCACTCTGTACATATATGTGTGTGTGTCTGTGTTAATATATTTAGCAGAGCCATATCATACTCTGCTGAGTTCATTAACTACGTATCTCAGCATGAAGCTCCAGCGACTGAGCAATAATAAACTCTCACACACTAACACACAGCCCTGGGAACCTAACCCAAATGCATAGATAACTGATTACGGTTTACTTCGCTATGATCGAGACGCTAATTGTAAATACATCCTCTTAAACCCCCATCTGCTCAGTAAGTCCATTGTTAGGGACCAGACTTGGTCATCGTTTGAATTCTCATTAACCATAAGTTTCCCAAAGATCCTAAACAGGCTCAATATAAGATGATATAAGATCATTTCCAGCTGTGACAGCGTGTGGTGGTACTGTTGTCACCCTGTGAGTCTGTACCTGTGTGTGTGTCTGTGTGTGTGTGTGTCATTGTGACAAAATGTGATCCCACAGACACCTGCCGTAGCGGGAACTAGCACAGAGGCAGTTTTGAGTATAGTGTGGCAGGTGTTTATGTGTTGTCTGTCTGTGGATGGATTTTTTTCAATGTGATAGTGTCACAAAACTTTACAGGTGTGTAGTTAAGACAAAATGAAGGCTGAGTTCTAAGACAGCTGTGGTCCAACCCAGGCATAGTGCTGAGTAGGCTACTCATCTAGTAATGTAGGGATTTTGTGGTAATGATTACTCGTGGGTCGGAATATCAACATGTTGAGGGTAGTTGTGGCAGGTGTGGTCCCAGATCCCAGAACCCAGATTGATGTCTTCAGAGTGTCTGTTTTTGTCCAACCAACAATCATAAACATATAAATGTTTAGGTAAATATCATATATGGGAAAGAACAGCAGATAATTCTCACTTTTAAGCAGGTGAAATGCCATTTTTGCTTGAAAATGTACTGAAACTCTCCTCCTCCTCCTCCTCCTCCTCCTCTCAGGTCAGTGTGTTGGAGCGTCAGGTGATAGATTTCCTTGGCTACCAGTGGGCTCCCATCCTGACCAACTTCCTCCACATCATTGTTGTCATCCTGGGTCTGTTTGGCACGATCCAGTTCAGGCCAAGATATGTCACAGGGGTGAGTTGAACACACACACACACACACACACACACACACACACACACACACACACACACACGCATATACACACCCTTTAGGCAACAGCCTTTGGTCTGTCTCACTGGAATTTAGTTTAATTTGTGATTTTTAGATTTCATAGCGCTGCCATCCATGAAAATTGTATCATAACTTCACTGTGTGAACAGAACAATGTTAGATATAATGTTTAACATCTTAACTGATCCTATCTACTATGTTCAATACATTTCATTCATAGCTAGAGCAAACTGTTCATATATAACAAGAAATATGACCCACTCGTCCTTAATTATTGAATTATTTTCTAACGCTGGCTCCAGAAGACAATGTCAATTTGAATATATTATGTATATAGTAAATAAGAGGTTAGAACAGTGATATGGTGTGGGCGGAAGAATATCTTGCCAAGTGGAATTATGTGTTCCACTTGTCTGTTTCTATCAGCTGTCGATAAAATAATTTATATTTCAGAAACCTTGCAGAGGTTCGCATCGTGGCTGCAGGGCTCCATGCAGCCCGCTGACCCCTGCCAAAGACCTTCACATGCACACACACACACACACACACACACACACATATACATATACATACACACACACACCTACACATATATATACACACACACACACACACATATACAAACACACACACACACACACAGAATATTTAGTGAGAAGATTCAGATAATAAATGATAATGAAATGAAGATAATGTTTCTCTTCATCTTAACAACATCAAAAGACATCAAACATCTTGCTCACTCTGAAAGTAAGACATGAATATGCTTTTTTAATTCTCCAGCAAAGTCCTGTCAAATCGTGACTGCCTCTCACTGCCCCCCCCCCCCTGTCTCTCTCTCGGCAGTACGCAGCCTGGCTCGTAGTGTGGATGACCTGGAATGTTTTCATCATCTGTTTTTACCTGGAGGTTGGGGATCTGTCCAGAGTAAGAAAACATTTTCTTGTACTATTTCTGCACCCTTGTCGAATCTCCACCGTATATGTCCAGAGTAACAATCACTGGCTGGATTTCTGGAGTTAGCACAGATCTCTAAGGCCCCCATTTACACTTGCATTTCCAGTGTCACATCTCAAAATCCAGATGCAATAATAAGACTGGCAGTATTCTATAATTACCTTATAGTCTACAAATCCCATGAAAAGACAAAAAACCAGCAATGAATGTGCCCTACTAAGTGCTGTCTGTGTGGCTAAAGCCTAATATAGCTCACTCCTCTGTTCGTATGGCCACCATTGTTGTCCAAAAACTATTAAAAACACTCCAATAAGCCACAGTGTTGCAGTGTGAGTGACTTCTTCCCTCATTACCATATATATGGGAAGTGTAGTCTATTTTGAGTCAATCTCACACACACCGTCCTGCAGCTATTAATACTGACTAGCGCGCCCAATGTGTATTATGCCGCAGCTGAAATACGTTAGTTAAAAACTACAGAGCCCAGCTGTTTTAGCCTTTAAAACTGTATCTTTGTGACCTGTTTTTTTTATTATTTACATCTTTTGTGGGTTTCTGTTGGTTTTTCTCTTTTAATGGGATTTGGTCACAATAAGAATATGTAGAATAACACCGGCCATATAATTTAATACGCTTTCATTCACGTATCTTGCATTTGCCTTTTCTGTGCGCGATGTAGATCTGGGTGCATCTTACTCCAGTCCAGAGACCAAATGTGAGACAGATTTTGTGTGATCACTGCTCTCTGAAACGAGTCTGTTGTCTTTTTGATATGCTTAGCATCACTCAGTGATTGCAAGTGCAACGTGTGTTCGCGTACTTCACCATTACAGCTTTCTGTATAAAAGTCTGTGGAATGATGTCCCTACTTTGACCACAAGCACTGAACTCTCTGAAAGTACTTTCTCCCTGTCTCTTCTGACAGGAAGGGTCGCATAATTCCAGTGTAATTTTAGTGTAACTTCAGCTCCCATAATCACGAGAGCAAGACCCTGTCAGTGGCAACTTCCACCGACCACTTACTGACGCAGATACACTCGACTGGAGTAAAGATTAGATATGCAGCTTGGACAGATGGATTCCTTTACACCTTTTCAACATCTAGCTTGAATGGGAAAATGGTGGTTTGAGCAACTGGCTAACTGTCCTTCTCTAGAGTGTCTCGTTGGCATTTACACTTTACACACATACAGATACCTGTATGATTCCTCCAAGTTGCGTGAAGCGTCTTTATGTAAATTCTCAGCATCTGGTTTGCGGTGATGTATGAGAGCATGTCAGGGCTTTGCGTTGGTGTTATACGCTGACATAGATGTGAGACATAAAAGTTTCTGTTGCAAAAGTTTAGGTTTTCTGCATTAAAATTTGTCAATTTTAAATACAGATTATCAACTTGGAAAATTAATTAGGGCCAATCAGTGGTTCCATAAACAGAAGAAATCAGTTGATGGGTGTGCTGATTGTGGCTGATTATACTCTGTGGTGTGGTGTTGAAAAAATTGTAGTTTTCCCACCACAATTTGCAGCAAATTACTCATTCTATTGGACAGTTATGTAACACATCTGCATTTGATAAATCACATAAAATTGCAGTTATAGCCCCACATATCCGCATCTTATTAGTACTGCCAGCTTTTCAATCTTAATTAGTGCTAGTTTATACCAAGCGTAAAAGGTGCATCATCTTCAGCTATAGTTTCCCTGTCTCCTCTGGTACTCACCTACTGTTCCATAGACTCATCCCCTGTCTGTCTGCTCTGCGTGTACACACACACACACACACACACACACACACACCGTGAGCCTTGTTAAGTTTTGTTGCCATCCAAATTATGGCCACAAGTTTTACAGTGAGTCAACAGTTGTATAAAATCCCTCCACATTCTGTCGAGAAACCTGTACCTTCATTGATCTCTGATATTAATGATATTTACACCTTTCACTGCCCCTGAGGCCTAGTTTTAACAGTTACAGCAGCCACTACAGCTGGGAAGGGCTGTTTGGGTTTTTTTATCTAGCACAAAAAAGGAAAAGCAGCATATAAATTGGTCAAAGGTTAATTAAATAGGATGAAATGAATTATATCACCACATTTAGAGTTTAATATAAAACCATATGAACCTAATATTTCTCCTCATTTTACGAGAAAAATCCTTTTTTTTTTTTAAAGGCCCCAGCTTTCCTGACCAAAATCAACACATCTGGTTTCTAATGACAGGGAAGCAGCCACCTAATTAGCGACACCTTTATCAATTACCTGCTGACCAATCAGGGAGAAGCACGCTCAAACCAGACGCTGAACAGCCTGTTTTTATGACCAGACCAGTTTGCGTGCGCCTCGCTCAAGGGTATATCAACCTTGACCCAGTTACTGAGGGAGCAGGGAGCCACAAACGCGCCACCCCCCCACCCCAC
>NW_019525453.1:808834-843724 GCF_002814215.2 Seriola lalandi dorsalis | reverse complement strand
TCCATGGATTCACCAGCTGTTGTGTGAGATACGAATCCATCACCGGCCGTTCCATGGCTTGTTTACTGACCTGAGGGCTATTATTACACTAGACCACATGTAACGCAGGTATGTATGATTGTTGCCACTCAATTCAAAAACATAGAAACTCTTCAAAAAATGATAAAACTAGATTTACACTCTGCTGCACAGTGCCAAATAAAAATGTTTTCTATGCTGCTGTTAGTATAGTGTCTTTATTCATTTTAGTTAGCTTAACTAAGGGCACCATTTACTATTGCAGCATTAATTTTACCATCTAAAACTATGCTGTAAAGCATTGACAACCTTTTTTTCCACAAGAAAAATTAAATAAAAACAAACCTCTAAAAATGAAAACCGCGATCAAATTTGAAGCATAAATGATACCTTCAAATTAATTCAAGGGTTGATTAGCTACATGACTTGTGCTAATACGCAGCATTTTATTAGTTAGCATTAGCTAATGTAAGTGGGTTTTGGAAGGAAAAATGTAACAGAATCCACAATCCTTCTCAAAATACAACAAAACATGTAAAAAAAAAAAAGCTGCTGGAACAAACCATGAAAACAGGCAAGTCATCAAGCTAATATTTATTTTTGAAAAAGTAAGCTAATGAAGCATCATCAAGGGCTGTGGATGCAGCTGGAACACTAACATGTGAGCTGGCTAATTTTCATGTTGACTGTCCATGTCCATAGCAATGAGTGGAGGATTAATGAAGACTGTCAACCAGTCAAATCTCTAAATGTTCGCCAAAGGGATATTGCTGCGCTAACGTTGTCCAACGTCTCAACTCATGTCAAGCTGAATCTATGTAGTGGGTAGTATTTTAGTTAACACTAAACAATGCATTAGACGAGAACATTTGTCTCCACGGTAACTATACAACTGTAAGATGGTGACAAACCTCAGACATCGTAGCAGACTCAAGAATTAAAAAATACATGAAAATTGATGAAAAGCTACACTGAATTTTTTCTTGACTAAAACTAGACAAATCAATCAAAGCACTAAAATGTGACTAAAACTAATACACCTTTTTGTTATAAAATGAAGACTAAACTTAAAAATGTCAAATTAACACTGTACTAATTAGTACTATTACTAGTACTAGTACTATTAACATCAGAGCAAACCAAATAGGCTCAAAGTTAAAATCGACTTTTAGAATTGTGTCACAGTGGATCAGAAATACATGGTTTGTGTGGATATCAAAGAGTGAGACGAGTATACACCATAGTGACATGTTTTTCCTGCTTAGGCTCACCTCTTTTTGTATATCTTGCACACTGGATCAGAATAACTTGTTGGTATTTGGTGAATGTAATAATGGTGTGCTCTGTGCTTTAAGAGCACTGTGATAGAAATGAAAATCTCTGAATCTCCCTCTCTTTTGCTTTCTGAAGCTGCCTCCCTCCTTCTTCGTCCCTCTGCCTCCCTCCCTCCTGTGCCTCACTTTCTTCATCTCCATGTAATTCATCCCTCCTCTCCCTCTGCTCACCCTATAATCAAGTCTTTTTCATGTTGTTTTACAAAGTGCCACGTAGATCTGTCCCCTGCTCCTCTTCCGTTCTTGTCGTCTTCACCTTCTCGCCTCCTTTTTATTCACTCTCTTCCTCTAAACTTCCAATGTCAAGACTTGAGGAAATGTTCTTATGTCAAGAAGCCACTGCTATTTATGGTCAATATGAATTCATAGTGAAGGGCTTTATGTATCACACAGCACAGTGCCAATTTAATACATTACTTTATACACTCAGAGCATTACTTTGGGGTCACAGGACAAGAGTGATTGCGACAGACTCCATTTTTCTTCATTACAAAGATCTGACATCTTTCTGTGTGTGAAAGCGACAGAGAATCACCCTTGCTTTGATTCATGCCATGTTATCAGTGACTCTGTAATGCAGCTTTGATGTAATTTTACAGTGCTAACACCCTGTTTTATCCATGAATAGACCTAATATCCAGATGGTGCATCCCCAGTGCCAGAAGTGTTGGTTTATTAGAAGAATGATCAGACTGTCAGGGAGGTAAATGGATATGAGGCCTGGCTTCACACTATAAATTAATGTAATAACATTTCCATCGTATTGAAGAACTGGAAATTTTGCAGGCAAAGACAACAAATCCAATTCAATGCATTGTGACAGACATGTTTGTGGTTTGTTGCAATGCATCAGTTTAAGTGTGCAGAACACTCCTCACAGACTAGTTCATGTTCAGCAGGTGAACTGCAAATATTCCTGTTGTTTCGTAGCACAGCAGCAGGACAGTCAGAAAGATTAGGGCTCTAAAGGTTTGCCAAACACCTATGACATTTCTTCTTGATAAGGAAAGGAGACCTGAGACAGTGAGTGGAAAGGTTGGAAAGACAGCAAGGAGGGGAAATGCATCAGGGTTTGTCAGCACAGGTTGAGGTCCAGAAGTCAGGTGGGCAGATTGGACGGACGTTGGAGGAAGACATGGTTGAGATAATGGTAAAGTGGGTTCGATGAGACATCATCTCACTGTGTTAACAGGACATTGCGAGGAGCAGTGTTGCATGTCAGTGATGAGTCACTGACATTGTCCCACGCATACAGTAGGGCTCTAACTCCAAGTTGGATGGAACTCACTTTTTTCATCGATTATTTTGAGCTGGACAGTTTGTTCTTGAGATCAGACACAGCAGTCCTCAACCATATCACATGGTTCTCATCAGAAGATTGCATCTGCTCATAGACATGCAGATGTTCAGACTTCCCATAATTCTGAGTGTCTGTTCAGTCATTCACTGCTCCCTCTGTAATAGACACTTGATAGTCAGAGCAGTGGATTAAGATTGCGATCATTTATAAATCATCATAATTTTGCATCATCACTGACACAAACCTAATGTTCGCATTCATACAATTCATCACTTTGTATTGTGTGATTGTGAACAGAAGATCATTGACCTTGGAAACAGCAGTTGACAGTTAATTATTTGTGTATAAAATGTCTCAAATAATGATAAATTACAAGTGAGATAGACCAAAATTATGTTTTAAGCCGCCCGCACTCCCATACTATGTACTTGAAATGTACACAGTATGGTAGTGAGGGAATGAACAGTACTGAAATGCGCATCAGATGGTCGAACAGCATGTGAGAAACCGTCCACCTTCTCAGCATTTAAATTGGACTGGCTGTGTCTGAAAATCTTTGAAACTTTCTCAAACTGACAACAAACACACCCACTTCAGGCAGAGATCGGCCAGGTGTGTGGAGGTGTGAACCTCTCTCTTTTTACCGACTTCGCTTTTTGTTTGAACAACCAAATGTTGAGAAGAGACCTAAAGCCTGCACTGCTAATCCCCATTCAATCAAGAAAGCTTTTCACCACACCTTCGAATGTGGCCATTCGAAGCAGCTGTATTCAGACTACACATTGTATGAACTACTTTGTTTCAAGCATACCCCAGCCATTAGGACTGCTGATGTGGTGTGACCGCAGTGTTTCCTCTACATTCATTTAGCAGTGGCGGCCCGCCACTGCTAAATCATAGCCGCCACGCCTTCAAATTTTTTTTATTTTTTTATTTTTTTATTGTCGCAAATGCACCACCGCCACATCTCTCCACCTTCACAGCACAGCCTGTGTGATGATGAGCGCAACAGCGGGGGGAGGGAGGGAGGGAGTGAGAGCGCGGCCTTGAAAGTGACGTCACGTCAGGCACCAGGTGAGAGTCAGAGAAGTGTAGTCGTGAGGAATAAGGCAGCGAATTACCGGAGAAAAGGTAGACTTATTAGCCAACTCAGTGACGCTAACTTGGGTAAACTAATTGATAGCATTAAGCTAATATCTACACGTCATTATGTATTAACTGCTGAATGCATTTTCAGATGAGCTTGTTCAGATACTTCTCTAAGAAGAGGAAGACAACAGGTGAAGAAGACGCTAGTCAGGTAGCATCATAAGCCTTTTACTGACTCGTAAATGATGATGGTTAGGTAAAAAATAGTATTTTAACCTGCCCCCCCCAAGAGCATGCCCCCCCACTGCTGAAAAAAATCCTAGAGGAAACACTGGACCGTTTAGATTTTATGATGATATAAAGAAAAAGATCTGCAATTCTTTTTGTGTGAAGCTTTAACCAACAAACTGGTATTTTAACTTACCACAAAGTTAGGTAAGTTAGATTGAATTAAAGAATAATGATAAGTTAAATTTCAACTAAAAAGCACCGCTCTTGTTGTGACATGTTTGCCCTTTCAACTGTTTGTGTTTGATAGAACTTTCTATCAAATGAGTATCTTTGCCTCCCATAAGGCCCCTGTAGAGCCCCAGAGGCAAGATAAGGTGTACATCCTGTCTTGACAGTAATTTGAGTTTAAGCCCAAGATTCATACCATATATCAGTCTGTCACACTCCCATCCTTCCTGTCACTCGCTACTGCACTCTAATCTAATGTAGCAGCGATGCCATAAAATTAATCTTTAAAAAGATTTCTGATGTGGCAATCCTGACAGATTTGGAGAAGAGCCTGTGGAGAGAGAACTGTCACCATGTTGCAAACACACACACACACACACACACACATACACACATACTTTCTTGCATGTTCGCATCTACTCTCACACAGTCTTAGACAGTTAACTGTCAGTAGTCCACTGTGTCATATAAAAGATGCAGCCACCCTCTGGGCGTCAGATGACACACAGATACAGACACATAGATGCACACATGCGTCGGGCTCAGCTGTCAGTCATTTACTGAGGAGGTGGGGTGCTGTGTGGGAGGGATATCCCGCATGCATTTTTGCATATTGTATGTGTGAAAATATGTAAATATGTCTGGCAGTGTGTGAGTGTGCGTGTGTTAGTGTTTGTTTGCTCTGCCAGTAGTTGGAGAACCTGTCATTCATTATATCAGTCACAAGAAAACATGGGGGACTCACGCTTGCATACAGTATGTGCGTGCACCAAATTTAGACAGACAGACACTCAAAACGGTGCCGTTTCAAATCCCATGTCTGTCCAGGCATCAATTCTCGGTCCGCAAACGCACAATGGAGCCCTGACAGAGGGAAAAAGAAGTGACCGCAGGGGAAGTGGTAGAATGAGAGATGGAAATGAAAGAGAGAGAAGAGAAAGGGGGAGAAACTAAAGAATACTGAAAGATCGGGTGTAGGGAACTGAGGCATCAGGGGCGGACAGAGAGACGGAGAGGTTTCGACAGGCGAAAGTACGATAGGAGCTATAGAAGATGACGTGCAATGAGATGAGGCCACATGTGAATCAGTGTTGCCTTCGAGAGAGGAAAGAGAGAAGAGAAAAAGAAGAAGTAGAAAAAGAGAGTTAGAGCAACAAAACCTCTGAGGAAGATAGGATCACCTATGTAAGAGGGAAAAAATCAACTATGTCCATTTTGTATACATTTCATATCAACATCAATAGTTGTCAGTGCAGGGCGAGCTTTTAACTGCAGGATAAATTGTGGAAGAAATGTGACAGTAAATCAAACTGCAAACCACCAAATTCATCCCCAAAGAAAGTAAAAAAAAAAACAGATCGCCTGGGCCAGTTTGAATGCTAATAGTCACTTAATTTTACTTCCCTCAGTATTCATTCACCACCGATTGAGATGATGAATGAGAGGATCCCGCACTTTTAATCATAGACGTTCTAGTTAAAACCTCCACCCCGTTTCTCTGAGTTAATGCATCAACTCTGACTGTGTTTGATCAATGGATGCATTTGTTGAAATCATGGCATGAAATTGCCTTTTTTTTCCATCAGCATGTCTCTAGTGGGACATTCTTACCAACCAATTTTATCATTTGAGCCCTGAGCTATTATTACTGGTGATTCGTTTTGATTATTCATTGTTACTCTATAGTTTCGTGTGCAACGACAAGAGTTAGTTTTGACTTGTTCAAATGGAACAAGCTGATTGAACAGACACCGGCTTTATGCTGCAGTAGATAATGGATTTGATTGACATGACTGCCAAAGTCAAACTTGCTCCAGGGTCTGGATGCTGGCTGGCATTAATTTCAAGCCTTGACTGTAATGGATTTAGCTTGTCTATGATATCAGTAATGTTTGTTTTTATTGTACATGTTAAAGGAAAATACGAAACTGCCAATAAAACCTGTTTAATATGTACTGAATTTCTAATGAGTTTCCTCAGAACTGAGGAAGAATAGGGTTTGAAGAAGTTCCCTTTGATTGAAACATTAAAGGATAGTTCTGGTTTATTATAACTTGGGTCTTATTTTGCGGTTTTTGCTGCCATTGGCATTGGTCATGATAAGTTTGTGCTCACTAAAATAAGTACTGAAATCTGGGAAGATGGCAGCCTCACTACATCTCAGTCAAGTGGCGCAACATTCACAAGTAAATTCGGTGTAAAATGATGGCTGTTACAATAGATTACTGTTCACATTATTTATTTATTTTATTACCTTATTGGACTTCCTTATCGGAATCATTGTTGATATAAGCATTGATTATTGCAGCTTTAACAATTTCATTTCAATTCAGTTTTATTTGTGTAGCGCCAAATGATAACTTGGCAACATGACAGTTGAGATGAGAAACTCCCCTAAGCATCAAAGTCCATGTACACCAGCCCTGATTTTTAGAGTTCTGATTTATTGCATAAGGTGTGGCTGCAGGGTTTACAAAAAGCCAATTAACCCATTGAAAGCTTGAATTAACATCCCCCCTCTTCTCTGTGCAAATGTGGATCCCATCTGGGGTACAGAGGGGAGCATTGTAATTGGCTCCCCTATCAGAAAGATCAAACGGGTTAAATTGGTTATGTTGAGGCATTTGCTTAGAATTGGTAATGGGTTTGGTGTAGTTAAGGTCAGGGTTAGGATCTGGACTTCATCTCTATGCACCACCCACCACACCCCACAGCACATACACACACACACACACACACACGCACACACACACACACACAAACACAAACACACACACGCAAACAATTCCCTAACACCCCCGACCAATCTGATAGGAGAAAAGTGCTTTAGGCATTATGGGTTAAGGCCTCATCTAACACCCATGGGAAATCACAGCAAAACAATGTAGGGAGATGCACCGTGACTGATGATATTGGTGTGAAATAACACAGACAGAGTGACATAGAGAGAGAAAGCAGAGAGAGAGAAAATAATAGAAAAGGAGATGAAGCCACAGATAGAGATGGAGGTTTAGTTAAATAGAGTGAAAAATTGCCTTTAGAGAGAATAGAGCTAATATTGTCCCCTCCCCGATTTTCTGCCCTTTAGTTTGATGATCAGATCTTTGTGGCTGCCTACTGGACAGGCTGATTGGCTGTTGTTGTCTGTCAGAATATCCGTCTCAATGTTTTATGTATTTTCTGTCTGTTTGACTAAATGATTGATGGAACTTGAATGTTTAATGTTTGTAAAAATGGTGTTAGATTCTGCGAGTGTTAATGTGTTATAGGATGTGGCCATGGCATGTGTTTGTCCAGGCAGCAGATGCTGAAGCACTCATGGGGAAAAACCAGCACTCCTTCCCTTATGCCATCCATCCATCCATCCATCTATCAATCCATCCATCTATCCATTCATCCATTTCAGTCTTTCAAAATCGACAAATTTTTTTATCAACGTCACATCTGCATAATCAGCTTTAGATGCCACGTTGCTCTGTTATTTAACAAGTTATTTAAGGTTTAGAGCTTAATTTTGGTTGTTTGTTGTTTTTTTTTCCCAGACTGACTGTGTTTTTATTTTAACTCTTAAAATAGTCTCAAATTTAGCACCAGGTAACATTAAAATGGCATCATTCCTCCCTTGACCAGACCATCAGAGGAAAGGCCGTTATCAGTGGTCTTTTCCCACTCCACCCCTACACTTCATGAGAGTGGAAGACAAAGGAAAATAGAGAGGTGGGAAATTGAGGGGAAATCGAGAGAGAGAGGAGAGAGAGAGAAGGGCGGAGGCAGAATGAGAGGGAGGGATGTAGAGAAAGGCAGAGGAAAAACAGATGTGGTTCATTGAAGCGGCACTAGCCCACAGTCAGAGACAAAGACCTGAGAGCGTGAGTGCATGATCCTCAACTAGCACACTGGAAATTATAGACTGTGTGTGTTATTGTGTGTATGTGCGTGTGTGTGTGTGTATATGAGTGTGTGAGAGGCAGAGAGGGAGATAACAAGAGAGGTGAGAGACACGACAAGAGGGGAGGAAATATGTGAGGACAGTCAAAAATGGTGCTTTGTAATAAACTCACACCTATGTACACACACATACACACAGAAATACTAATACAAGTCTAGCCGATATTTTTTTATTAAGCCAAACAGGACTTTCATCCCAAGACAGATTAATATCTCAATGATGATTAATATGTATCAAAATGATTTTGAAGTTATGGTTTCGTCATCCTTGTGGATTAGATGCTGCGATGCTAGATGAATTCCACCATTTAAAATCAATACATCAATGGACACAACTGAAATTTAATTGTTTTGTATTCCACTGGTGAGTATGGAGTAATTTGAGTTTTGCCTCCAGATCCTCTGTGCAGGATGTTTGGATCATTTGTTATTATAAAGGCATTAGCTCCAAAACACTTGTGCTATACTTTCTTCAGAAAATAAGATTAATTTCTAATGTGTTTTTTTGATAACACATATTCTCCATCTGTGTATAGCGAGGCTTGTTGTGGTGGCTCACTGCTGCTGGATGAATAGAAAGGAGATGAAAGTTATTTTTTATTACCAGTCTAGTTTCGAGCTATTTTACAGACCCTGTAACCTCAATAAACTCATGCACAGGCGCAGGATCTTCAGACACAGTGCAATAGAAAAGGAAAACAGAAAGGTCTACCTTGCTTTTCTAGGTCTCTTTGTTGTTAGGTGTGGTAGTTTTTATATTGATGTTGAAAAGTGTAACCACAAAGACAATATGACATTGACATTGACATTGTCATTGCTTCAGTGCAGGTACAATGGAGTTTAGAGGAGACAATTATCTTAGATTAGCATACAGACTGGGAAACGGCTTGGCTTTCTCCAAAGGTAAAAAAAACAAACATCCACCTACCAATACTACTAAAGCTAACTAATTATTATCAAGCACATAACTCCCCCAAAACCCACATTGTGTAGTTTTTACACTTTGGCCAAGTTAACAGAGAAGATATAATGTCTTACTCTGAGTTTTAGCGGTGCTAGCAGGAGGATTTCGTTAGCTTTGGACAGAGCCAAGCTAACTTTTAATGCTAAGTTTGCTAACAGTCTCCTGGCTCTAGCTTCAAATTAACCGTACAGATACCAGAGTGGAAGCTTCTCATCTAGCCAAACTCTTATTTTCTTTTATGTCAAACTATTTCCTTAAAGCAGGCATATTGAATCTTGCTAGCAAGATTACCAACTGTTACACAGTTTTTAGAGGAGATGAGATTCACTTTTTCAACTTTCTATTGCTTTTTCTCTCCCAGCCTAAACTTTTTGTCTGTAATATTGCATATATTTTGTTGTTAAAAATCTTTCTGCTGTTCCCAAACAAGCCTTGTATACATTCATTAGTGCTGCTTGTTTTTTTTCTTCTCAAGTTGAGTTAAGTTAAGTTGCAGCTTCTTTTGTTCCCATAATCTACAAGTGGTTAGCAAAACTAACTTAGCCAAACTAACAGCTCGGTTGAGTTCAGGCACATTCTTCTTCATGTTATGTCCCTTTTGTGGCATTCACAAAGCAAGAGAGTATTAGTAGCAGAATTAGTAGCGTTGCATCCTGCTTGGTCTTGGATGACATTTTGCCAGATTCAGCTTTTCACTGATAATTACTTGTGTGTGTGTGTGTGTGTGTGTGTGTGTGTGTATGTGTGTGTGTGTGTGTGTGTGTGTGTGTGTGTGTGTGTGTGTGTGTGTGTGTGTGTGTGTGTGTGTGTGTTTGAGAGGCTCATTAGTAAAGTACTGATACAGACTGTACTGAAATAATTATCATGCCAACCCAACCCCATTTCTCTCTCTCTCCCTCTCTCCCAACAGTAAGACAGAAAGGCTGAGAACAGTGAAAGACAAAGAAACAAAAGCAATAAAGAAGAGCGGTGAAGGAAAGAGAGAGGAAGAAAGGGAGAAAGATTTGGAGTAAGGCTGCGACAGGCAGAGACAGACGGAGGGAGAGTGATGGCAAAGAGGGAGCAAGAGAGAAATTTAGAGAGATTTTACTCATTAAAAAGAGGAGCACAACAAGGGGAGATGGCATTAATCAGAGCTCTGCGCTAATGAGGCATTTACTCATTACACTGAAATAGAGAGGGGCCAAGGAAGAAAAAGAGGGGAGAAAAGGGGGGGGGTAGAGAGAGGTAAGAGAGACCTCAATATAAATTAATAGAGAGGAGAACAGGAAAAAATGAAGTAACAGTACGGAGACAGGTGACAGAGTCAGTGTGGATGTGGGGGGAGGAAAAGTGGGCCAGATAAAGATAAAGTGGGATATACAGTGTAGAAACTCCGGTGTTGATGGAAGAGCAGAGTCTCTATTTAAAGATTTGTGTTCTTCACAAAAATAAGTTACTTTAAATACTGACAATTTGCTTCCTGTTGGAAATGAGTGAGCTTCCCTACCTTTACGGGGCTATTCGCCTATCCATTCTAGTAAGCTGTTGTTAAATCTGGTAGTCCCCTTGAAAATGTACTTTCTTTAATGTTCATTGTTTGACTGCCATTTCAGTAAGATAACCACAAGGATACATGGCTTTCTAAGAATGAAAACTAATACGATTTTGAGAGACAAAATCAAAGTTTATACATTTGTTAATATCTTTATAAAAAAATGTATCGCCACAGAGGAAATTAGCAAATGATTTGAAAGTTATTTTTGCTTTCAGCCTGCTTTTAAAGAGCTTTTCATTTGACTAATGGCGCAGGCAGCACAAGAGCCAACACGTGTGTGTTTGCATTTGTGGACGTGTGTGTGTCTGTGTGTGTCAGAGCAGTTTGCATGGCTGTCTGATGAATGATCTATGTCACTCCTTGCTAAGTGGAGTCGTTAATATGTGCATTATTTAAACCAAGACGACCATCGTAACTGATTTATCGTGCATCTTTTAGGCTCTTAGAATGAAAAGGATTGAAGAGGTACCTAAGCAGACAGTTTGCAATGTAACTGCAGGGGCCATTGCTACAGTGTGTGGTCTTTCTGTGCTGCTGTGAAGTAGAACTGAAACAGTGGGGGACAGAAAATGTTTATTTATTTACTGGTTGTCAGCTGAGCTATTCTTTAGCTGTAATATTAATTTATCTCTGGCTGCGATGGGGCTGTTCATGCTGTGGTGGACAGAGCAATTAAACAGGAGATAGAGTCTGTATTAATGTAGAGCTGAGTATGAATCTCCTGATCACCAGAGTTAGTACAATTCATTTTGAACATGAATTTCTGAACTAAATTTCATATCAATTCATCTAATGGTTAGTGGAGAATAGTTGCAGTCTGGGCTGGAAATGTCAGAACTAAAGAGAAAGTCAGTGGATTAACAAAGAGTAAGATTCATGCTCTGGGAACAAGTACTTACTTTACAGAATTTCATGCCAATCCATGTAGTATTTGATGAGATATTTCAATCTCAGCCTCCAAAGTGCTATGCTAACTGACTTGCTAGCATGGTTATGAACCGATCAACTTTAATGTCTCTCACTGTTTTGAGTTCGTCCTGCTCAAGGAGAAATAAATCAAGAGAACAAATCATAACTGTGCTGCCTAAAACAACCTAAAATAACAGTAACATTTTAGTGACTGACCTTTCCATGACACCAAAATACATACCCCTCTTTCTCTCAAGCTGGATGCATCATACAAGAGCATGCAGAAACACCAAATTAAAACCAAGCTTCTTTCAATCTCTACTTTTTTTTCCTCTCTCTTCCTTTCTCTCTCAAGCCTCCTCCCATCGTTCTTCTCTCTCCCTCATTTATTGTCCTTATCATTACCCTGCATGTGTACGATTCTGATCTAATCTGAGTGAATCAAAATTATACATCTGAGATCTATTTTTAGCTCTAGCCAAACCCTCTCCCCTCTTTCTTTCGGTCTATCTATCTATCAGACTTAGATATGATAAACAGTTTGGTTTTAATTAAAACTTGGTTAGAACCTGCCCTGACATTCAGCCTGCCTCGGCCTTGTTCCCGATCTGTCTTCTGTCAGAGGATGTAATTCAACTCACTTTCTGTCTGTCTATCTCTCTCTCTCTGCCTTGCCAGGACTCTGACCTTGTGCTGACTTTCAACCTGTCCATGCATCGCTCCTGGTGGATGGAGAATGGCCCAGGGTGCAGGGTGACACCCATCACCCCTCCCCCTTCCTGGGCACCCGAGGACCACCGATATATATCTATATCTGGCTGTCTGATGGATTTTCAGTTCATAGAGGTGGCTCACTCCTCGCTGCAGATACTCCTGGCAGTAAGTACTTGATCTAAATAAGTACTGTCTAGTATGCACTGTAATTTCAAACTCAAGTACCTGAATGTAGTAGACATGCTGTTCCAGGTTTATGGCTTTAAATGTCCTTCTAACTAATAGTAGCACCTGTTGCTCACAGTGGGGGTAGACATTTGTTTGTGAAAAAAATGTTTAACATTTTCCAAAATACTTTTTGCTTTCTTTCTGATAAGAGTCAATTTTAACCTGTGTAGCTAGAGTCAGCACTTATTTAGCCTAGCTAGCATAAAGAATAGAGGCAGGGGGAAACAGCTACAGTAGCCTGGCTCTGTCTAATGATGGTTGGTGAGCACAGCATTAGCATGAGCAAATTAGTACTGAGAGCAACAGACTGGTTTTTAAGTGGGTCCACTCTGAGCATTTTGTGGCCTACCGGACCACTATTATGAAAAAATGGGGGCTGATTAGCTAGCTAGCTGCAGCTGATAAAATCTGTGACAAAAAAACTTGTAACCCCTTAAAAAATAAACAAACTGTTGTTTTTACATTTCTTGTTTGAGTTAAACAAACAAGATGCTAGTTAGCTTGTACTTGTTTTGTAGCTTGTACTTATACAGGCATGTTATCTTAAACTTTTGGACAGAGTCAGATAGAGTTGGACTTCCCCTTGCTTCAAGTATTTATGCTTCGTTAGGCTAAACATATAGGGACTCCAGCACTGTAAATAAAAGAACAAGCATTCTTTGTTTTATGGGCCAGTTAGCGGTAGTGAAACAAGCTGCAACATGACATAAAAATATTATAAACTGGGCGAATGGGTTAGCAAACCGTACATCTACAAGAGGCCAGGTGACATTAGCTTTCATTTGTAATCAACGCTCTTTCTACAAAACAAATCTCCAAAGTCCAACATTCATACTACTTATAGTTGTTTTTGTTTTTTTTCTACCAACTACTGAGAAAAATATCATGCTCTTCAGCTACCAAACAAACACTATGTTCAAAAGCTAGTTAGCAGTCTAGTGCATAAATATGTAAGTTACTGTGAATGTTTTTGTGTGTAGAGAAGTAATACACAGTAATGACATAGTCCTTTGAAATGAATTATTATTCAACTGATGTTTTATACAGTTACACTCACTAGTACATTAGATTTAATGGATTCTAAAGTGTATTACGACCATGCCAACTCCTTTGTCTGTTGCAATTGGTCAGCGAATGGTGGGCAACTTTGTGGTATCTGTTTTACAGTTAAATAAAGCATTGAGGCTCCATTAAGTTAATAACTTCATGCCCTCATTAACACAGAATGGGCTGGATAGCCGCTTTAGAGACTCTCCCTCTCTGTCTCAATATTTTTGTGTCTCTTTCTCTTGCTTTTTCTGTCTTATTTCATTGTTGCAAAAACGATTTTGTTCTTTTTGTTTTCCTCTGCTTGTTTCTTACCCTCGCCCTCTGTATTTCTTCCTCTACTGCACTGTCAAACTGCGATAATTAGCAGGATCAAAAGAGACAGCAGAGAGAGAAATAAAGAGCGGGAATGAGGGAGGCCTGTCACTTTTCATCCGAGTCTTCTCTGTACTGCTGCTCTGTTTTTTTCTGGGTGTACACATACATATGAATACAGACGCACATGCAATAAACAAACCAACACTTGAATGTGACTGCATGCATCATTACACCATTACAGACAGAGAGACAGAGATTGGGAGTTTCAGTCTGCCTTCCTCTTTTATTTTTCATTCTGCATCTTCCTCCCTCACTTAGCATGACTGTCTCTCTCACCCGCTCTCCACATGCACTCTCTGTGTCTCTCTGTCAATCGATAGGGGTACTTATAGTGTGGCTGAGTGCCAAGCCACCACACAGCTGTACCACTGTCTAGCTGTAATTGGTGTGTGGAAAACTGTCATGCTTCATGAGCACACACTCAACAGTGTAACTGGTCCGCTGGCTGATGGGCTGGCTGGTTTACTGTAATTGGTGGAAACACTGTCAAGGTGCTTAATAACATACGTTCAACCAGTCGACTGGGTGACTAAGTGAGGGGTTAGGGTATGGTTGGGTTGGGTTGGGCTGTAAAGTGACTGGCTGTGTGCATAATTTACTGGTTAGCTGGCTGGCTTACAATTCCTAGTTTTCCCCTAGGAGTCTGTGACTGTTTGGGCAGATGTTTTCCGGAAATCAAGGCACTTTTGAGTGAACAAGATACAAAGAAAAAAAACAGCCAGAACAGCCATTGAGGCATATGCAGTCTTCTTTGGCAGAGAATGTTTTTGTTTGGCCGGGTGGTCAATTGGGTATGTGATGGACTGGTCTAACTGGCTCACTGACTGTGAGCTGGATTTTGTTTACGGCTTACAGAGTTACAAACTATTTTGTAGAAGTTCTGATCTGAACACACACCAAGTCTTGCCAAGTTTTTTTATTTTTTATTTCCGCGTCAGATAAGAGCATTTATATGAAAAGAAAATGACCTTTCACACCTGACACCTAACTGATTAACTGACTTGTAATATCTAGTTTGCAGTCACTGGTTTGACTGGTTTGACTGTTTTTGAAAAATCAGTCTCACCCTTTACAATCTGGTGCACAGTATGAATATCTGAGCTGAAACTGAGCATAGGTATTCTCCAGGCACACTCAGAGAGTCCTCAATGAAATGTATCGCCATCACTGCCAAACTGTAGCAACATGTGTGAGTTCTGTGATTACAGGTTTTTTGCTAATACCACAGATAGTGATAATTAAATGATACGTCATGAAAAAAAACATCTAAAATGAGGCTTCCTGTTGGCTCAGTGGTCTAGAGTTCATGCCAGCAAGTAATTTAAGTGATTAACATAACCTCAGCCAGAGTGGAGGAACTAATCAGCAATATCACTGTTGTTTTTGGTAGGATGGAAATCCTCCATACACTCAGCCTTCCACTGCAAACAGTCAAATAACCTTGACTATGACGCGTAATGGTTTCACATGAAGAAAATTGTCATTAGCTTTGCCTGCTTGTTTGCATGCTACACCTTTTTATCAACATTGAGCAAAGCTGACTGAGAGAATGTGTACTAATTACCATCACTTTAAACCAAATACCCAACACTATCAAAACCCATAGTCAAATAGATTGTGCTCTAAATTGGCTCATGTCCTTGACATATTTCTGGTGTAAAATCGAAAATGTTGAGATAGTTCTGCAAAAATAGCCTGTAACCAGCTGCCAGTATAAACTTTATTAGGTCTCTATTATTAGGTCGCTTAAAATGAAAAAAAAGAATAAGATGAAATGTTGACTTGTAACGATTTCTATCACATACAATGCAGCACATGAAATAGAAATGAAATGTTAAGATACATTTTTAAAAAAGAATTTAAAACAAAGACATCTGTGAACGATCAGCTGTAATTTTCATACAGAGGAATCCAGGGAGAAGCTGTAGACATCCCAAGCTCTCCTCGTTCATCATTGGGAAAGCAGGAAATTGAGTCATTAGCATATGAAGTGTTGTTTTTATTTTCATTTTTATTGACTGGATTGAATGTGACATTGTTGTCGTTGACACCAGACAATGATGTCATGTCAGGGTCAAATTGTATTCATGGAAGCAGCACTGGGACCAGATTGGTTTTCATAGCCGTTGTTATTCAAAGATCAGAGAAAAGAAGGGAAAGAGAAAGAACAATGGCATGAGAATTGAATGTCAGTCAACCAAGGCAACCGCTGTGCTCTGCAGCGCTAATCCCATATTTGCTGAATAAGTAAAACCTTTCCTCTTTTGTCTTTGTTTTTTCAAATGAAGACAGGTAACACTGAAATTCTTAAATCAATTAAACAAAAGTGTGCAACAAGGGATGGTAGATGGCAGCTGCAAAATTGTTGCACATAAGAGCTGTGACATGAGATGAAAACAAGCTTCCTTCTTGGGTGAGCAAGGTTGATGGTGCAGTTTACTTCATTTGTGCTTCATTGATTGTTGCTGTAATAGTTGTGGAGTTTTATACCAGCATCAAATGGCACAAACAAATTTAGGTGAAAGTGATTAGACAAAATTGTTGATTGTGATATTACAGTGATTTTTTTCAATGCAGCTCTGATTCACTGACAAAATATTTTCATCAAAAATGATTTACAGAGAGCACTGGGGGAAGAAACTGGTGCAAAACATTAGTTTGACTATAAACAGTCATCAACAGCACATAAACAGATTTAATCCAATGGATGTGACACCTTCATCACAGCACAATTTATCTGCAGGACGATGATGCAGCAGTAATGGATTCTTTCATTTGAGATGAATACGTTTTCATCACAGGGCAATTCATTCAATACAAAGCAAGATTATCAGACAGATAGACAACAACTCTACAAGTCTTCATCAGCAAAGAAGGTTGTGGGGCTAAAGAAGTAGACAATGGGACAGAATTCATCATGGATCTAAATAACGTCATCATTTGCTGAGATGTTAGTCGTATATCAACCTGTGAGCTGATTCAGGTTTACAAGTTTTACAGACCTTGAGGGAGCTGATTCAGTGGCATCAGCACTTCCCACTTTGATTGTTTTGGCAAAATGCAACCTCATCTTCCTCCTTGGTGGAGGACAGTCTGCGTCAGTGGGTGACTGACCTATAGCCGCCTTCCCCTGGCATCTGTCCTTGCTCTTCTAAAAGGTCTCCTCCCATGATGCTTTCCCTGGATATGTGGTCTCAGACTATGCAGAACACATAGTGCAGGTTTTCCTTTCCTTATTGAACACCAGCTGTTTGACATTCAACTAATTTCTCCCTGAGCTCCTTTCAAAACTTCCAGGTGTTCTCAGAATCTCTGCTATGGGAGCTTTTAGGACTTGATTATTGTAGGAGAGAATGATGATTCAGTTATCTTTTTCTACTTTTATTTCCACGTGGGTAATACAGCCCTACACTTTTATGGGACTCTTGGCCATTTTGGGCACAGTGTTATCTGTAAGGTTTTTAGAGAGCTTTTATCTATAGGATGACAGAAGAATCTACTAATAAATCTGCTAATGTATAAGAATCCTGGCATTATAAGCTAAATCCTTACTTAAAAACATTTTGAAAATCCTTTTTTGTTATTAAATGTAATAGAAAAACATTAGGATTAAGTTATTTACAGTAACCTCTTGAACTTTTCAAATATTCAAGTTTTTTACATTGTGAATTTTTAGCCCTCCTAGCAATGTCTGTTGGTCAGTCGCTCCACCACTTTGGTCTTTGGTTTATAACAAAATACCTGCAAAACTAATGACATTCCCATCAGTCTCTGATGTATTTTGTGTTAATGTGCTAATAAGCAAAGATGGTTAACATTACATCTGCTAAACATTAGCATATTAATGTTGTAACTGTAAGCATGTTGGCATGCTGACATTAGCATTTAGCTCTAATCACCTCTGTGCCTATAAGTACTGTCTCATATGTATATATGTGTATATTGTTATGGCCCGGCTCTGAGACCATAGCAAATGAGAGAAGGCATGCGTGGATGTTTGTAAAACAAAGGAATTTTACTAAACAGAAATTGGTGGTGGTGGGGGGGGGGTTTAACAAAGATAACAAAAATGGTAAATTCAACAAATGAGGTTAGCAGATTGAGCAAGTGGTGGACTAACAAAAGAAATCCTAAATTAACTAAACAGAAAATTAAAACTCCAACAGAAGATGATGTGGTGCAAAGAGGGAGCCTCCTTAGTGCCAGGATGGAGAGGTTTATATAATCTAGGTGGAGGACAGTGGCCAGCTGCCTCCACGTCCCTGATGGCTTCTAGCTCCACCCAACCAGGAACCTGCATAAACACACACACACACACACACACACACACACACACACACACACACACACACACCCCCACCTCAGCCACTGGTACCTAGAAGCTATGAGAGACAGACCTCAAAGATGATGAGAACACAATCACTGGCATGTAATGTATGATGAAGTGCATCAGCCACAGCCACCACATTATCTTTCCACTCAGTGTGTCGTATGTCTAGGGAGTATGCCTGGAGAAACAAAGACCAGTACCATCAGGGAGATAGTTCTTTATGACCCAGAGTCATAAGAGGCAGGAGACACCCTGGACAGCAGCAGTCTATTACATGGCTGACAAATAAACACAGAGAGCACAGTTGCCAATTCAAATGACTTCTGAGGTCATAGCTGGCTGGCAGGTTCAAACCCAGGACAGTGTTGCTTTGATGTGACAGTGCTAACCACTGCAGCACCCTCATTTCATTCTCTTAAATGCCCTAATTAGTGTTTGTCACAGACAAACCTGATAAAAAGGCAAAATGGGAGCTAGGATCACACTTCCCAAGAAGCTGTAGATAAACTTCAGGGCAAAACGTTGAAACCATGCGGCTCTGTGCCTCGGCATAAAATGGCCATAAATGGGGAAACTTGAGGGTGTATCTGCACTGCAAGAAGCCCGCTTCGCAGTCATCATCATTGCAAACACTTGTTCAGAACATTCTGTTCAAGCTCTGAAGGGGAAAGATTTTACAGTCAACTATTGTGGAGAGGCAAGAACATGTACATTTGACAGTTTATTATCCAAACCATTACTCTCCCTTCCCCTTAAGATAATTTCACTTGGTTTTGCTGACTTACTCTTGCATACTTATCTACATTTGCGGCTGTGTTTACCATGGCAACAAGCCCCTGCTGAACAGTATGGTTGAGAAATGGAATAAAGACTGCCTTGCTGCCTCCTGGAATAGTGTGTGACACCGTGCACACAAAACCCCATAGAAGTGTTTTCTGCTCTGAATGAGGTACATGCCTCTGTGAGGTGAAGTGGCAAAGTTGTACAAGTTATTGCTTGTTAGGCCTATCAGGTCAGGGATCCTGCCTGAGTCCATGCTGAAGTGACGCTGTTTTTATTTTCACTCGTCACACCGAATATCCTTCAGTTTTACACAGACAAAATTAAAAAAGGGGCCGACGTCCTCTGCCCGAAGAACCTGGGAGCAGCTCACTTTAATTCAGTCCATCTAAATGCAGACAGAAGCTGCAACACGGGGGAGAAATATTTAGTACAACAAATCCGTTTTTTGTTTTTTTTTCCCACACTCACACTGTCAGTCACCATTATTACCACTCTGTAGTTGTTAACTGTTCATTAACTCCTCAAAAATGGTGAAACTAGAAATGAAAATTTGCAGTTCAGTCACTTTAAATAGTTAAAATATTGAATGATATTGAAGTCTGTTGAGATACACCTGAAGCTCAAGTGTAATCTCTGACAGCAGATCAGCTATTCAGTTAAATTTCCCATCTTACTTTTTCCCCAAAAATAAACCTCTGTAAAACCCCATGCTTGTTTTCTGATTTCACTTGGCAGCAATATAATAATCTGGATGCTGCGACCTTCAATGTATGAGTCACTGTGAGTAAAATAGAAAAGAAATAAATAAAGTTACCTTGAAGGAGAATGTCAGTGTCATATGAACACAGCACTGTGGGCTAAGAGAGGTGGATGGATGTTTGGAAGTATTTTGATCTACATCTTTAGTCATAACAACAACTGAACCGGGAAATTCTGTTATGTACGTTAGATATAAAATATGTTTTTGCTAACTTTTTATCCCTGCAAAACTCAAAATGCTAAATACATAACTTTTCAATGTTCATGAACAAGATAGTCCAAATATAACTCCATACACGAACCCAGTTAGGACCCAGAACTCCAACAAAAAAATACGATAAGAAGCAAACACGTCATAGCTAATATTGGTGCACCGTGGTTATCGGTAGAAGATATAATCAGGGTTATTGTAAACAGGATATTATGTTTACATGCAGCAACACCAAAACAGAATACTTGACTATCCAGAATATTAACAGGATATTGATGTGCAGAGAAACGCACTCTGTCACAGCTGATCAAATGTTCTCCATTGCAGCGTGGGCACGGCTCTCTGCACTCTGTTCAGTGGTGCTAACAAAACTGCACCCAAAAGTCATTTTCAGAGGCAATGAGCCTGCAGACAACAGAACGGGTTCTGGATCAGCGTTTACGCCATGTGACAGAAAAGTCCCCGCACTCTTGAAAGTCTTTTAAACAACATTTTGACTTTGTAACATTTAAAGTCTCCTTTGAAATGGATACTAATAATAAATCATCGTAGCTGGAGTGGCAGTAGACAGGGGAGGCAGTCAGTGGCACGGGCGAGGTCGTGTTAATCTTTCAAAATAAAGGAATTCTGCTTAACTCCTGTCAGTGGCAGTGACAACTGAGATTTTGCAGCCAGTAAAGTCTTTGAGCAGTGGTAATTTTTCAAGGCATTCCTGCTACATAAAGCCTCCTATGTTATCCAAATTGATTTTCCCATCACTGTTGATCCCCATGCTGATACTGGCAGCATTGTCTACTTCCAGTATTTGGCTCAGCTTAAAGTAAATTCATCCCCAACTGAGCAAAACACTGTATTTGTATGACTCATTTACTTGTTAGAGCCAGGAGAGGGGAGAGACTGGGAGAAATACAGAAAAGGTGGAGGAAGGAAGTAGGGATGTAGGGGGAAAGAGACAAAGAAGAGAAGCAGGAAGCGGGAAGGAAACGGTGAGTGAGGGGAGAGTGTATGAGAAAAGGATGAAGGAGAGAGGAGCTCTGGGAGCTGAACATTATTTAGACTAAATGAGGTCAAGACCTTGAGATATACACAGAATTTCAAATGCAGTTGCTCACATTCGCAGCTTGCTGTGTGTTTATGTGCTTTTGTATGGCTGTGTGTCTGTGTGTGTGTGTGTGTCTGTCTGTGTGTCTGTGTGTGTGTGCGGGCGCGCGCGCCCATGTAGTCAATAGAATACCAACCAGGTCAATGTCCTTTTTCCTACGCTGATTTGAACAATAAGGCTGCCTTATTCAGCATAATATGTTGGTTTAATAACTCATAAAAACACATATTGTAGCTATACCTCCACCCCCATCTGCCTGTATCTTCCCACATTTCTTTTCTCTCTCTGTCTCTCTTTCCTCTTGTATCATTGCAGGGTAATAAGGTCACGAAAATGCTGACCCTAAGTTGACCACACCCTCTCACATCTTTGCGCCAATGAATTACCTCCTATCGGTTGCCTTGGAAACAGACAGCCAGTGAGGTAGCAGATCAGAGAGCAAAGGTGTTCCGCTAATGTGGACTGCTGTATTCCTGTCTAAACACTGCACACACACATTTAATACTATCTTTTTTTGGTATCAATCACAGCACACAAAAGAACAGCACTGTAACCCCCCTTTGGATAGTTCAGTCTGCAGCCGTTATTGTTTTTCAGGTTTATGAATGGCCTCAAACAGATGAGGTAGAACAATGTGAGGTACACTTCTGTATTTCGCTACAAGCTCCAAACAACAATACCCTGTCAGAGTGGGTGGTGGTGTGAGGTTTTCATTTTGACGATGGCGACAAATGTAAAACTATCTGCCCTGACATTTCAACACCAAAGAAATGGAAGGAGATGAAAATTCAATTTCAGTCTCAGTTATGTGAGAATACCCACAGGTTGTGACAATTCTGTCTTTTGTGTTTGTATTATATATATTAAAACAATATAAGTGCGACTCTGTAAGCATAACCTTGTGGTTGTCATTGAAGACACCAGACATTCAGTGTGTGTATGGGATTGTTTTAATATCCTGGTGGGGATTTAAACCTTAATACACACTAACCCAAGGGGACTTGTGTCACTGTGGTAACAAAAATTGCAGTCCCCATGGGTAGAGACTGCATTTTGAGGGTTAAGACTCTTTTTTTGGGTTAGATTAGGGTCACTTTATTTTGATGGTCAAGGTTAGGATAAGGGTCGAGGGAATGCATTATGTCAATGAGTTGTCCGCACAGGTATAGTGAAACTGTGTGTGTGTGTGTGTGTGTGTGTGTGTGTGTGTGTGTGTGTGTGTGTGTGTGTGGCCAGTGATTCAAGTGCTCTATTTTGGAGCCAAATACCACAGTGCTGCTCTGCTCCACTTACACCAACACCTGATGTCTCTCTCTGTCTGTTTTCTCAGCTATCTATCTATCTGTCTATCTGTCTGTGTTGTCTGTCTGTCTACACTTCATTTATGCTTCATTTATTCTTTATCTATGCTCTCTTTGTCTCTAGTTGGTGGGGTTTATCTACGCCTGCTACGTGGTCAAGCTCATCTCTGAAGAAGAGGATAGCTGTAAGTACACAGTCATACACAATGACTTTCATTCAGGAATGTACAATTACATTTAGCAAATTATCCAAAAATAATAATAATAATAATGAAGGTGTTTATATTTACCCTGTGGTAAAAGTTTCTCACATCAAATGAGTGTTTGCTAAGCTGTTGCTGTGCCTGTCAAGCTTTCTGTTCCCGCCAGGCACATAATGTTTACCATCTCAGTTATTTTTTAAACAATGGGTCCTTGATTTCAGACAGGTAGAAAAAAGCCAGTGTCTCATTTCTAGCCAAAGACCGTTGATTTGTTGGCTGAAATAACAACTGTCGCTGGAAGATTTTATCAGCTGTAGCTAGCTAGCTGATTAAGCTAACATTAGCTCCATGTGTTGACTGACTTTTTCATGTTTCCATCTGACTTGTTTTATAAAAAGAATCTTGTAAAGGAGTCTTATATGTGTTTGATGGCTACCCAATGATATTATGCTAAAAGACTGAAGCTAAAGTTACATGTCCCAGGCAAAAGGTTAGCATCCTCACCTGAAACATTAAAAGACGATGAAATAAAAAAACAAGAATGTTTCTGTATAGTACTGTAGAATTAGTTAGTCCTAGTATTTTAAGTATGAGGAAAATGTAAGCTCAGAGTCTTATTTCATTTTAATGTAACCCTGTTTGGCTTGGTTAATAATTTGTTCCATGGTGATCATTAGTTAGCACAGCATGCTAACAGTTGCAGATTGTGTTAAAAAAACATGAGTTGAGAAAGCAACAGGTTTGAATGACGTCATCTTGGACTGCTTTTACTGATGCTTGGACAGAAATTTGTGTGAAACTTGTAGTTTCTAAGTGTCACAGCTGGGCTCATTTATTTACAGTAACACATGAAGGGAGACAGACGACAATGAGAGAGTGGAGGATTAAGAGAGCTAGGTAGATTCATGCTAGATCAAAGTCTTTCATTCATACGCCCCCACCCCACAAACTTAGCCACCAAAACCAAGAAACAGTCATTACGAAAAACAAAGAGTAGAGACTCAAAGAGCGAGGAAAGATAATCGCTCATCCATTCACACATTATTTATCTTTATTCAGTCTTTTATCAGTACATCAGTTCATCAATACAACCATGTTGATTGGGAAATGTGCAATTTGTACAGTAAAAGGCAACATTGACTATCATTTAGTAAGCATTTTGACAGTCTAAATGAATTGCATTTGAAGTGTAATACCGGTAAGAGTGAGGAAAATGAGGGAAATCAGTATGTTAATTCTTTGATTGTTGCATTTTAAATGCCGTGTGTCTCTGTGAGCATTAACTTGAATGAGCCCATTTACCTGAGCCCATCAATTTAGTTATTCCATTAAAGTAGACGCAGCTGTTCTGCAGGAGGATCAATACCCAGGCATGTCTTATTCAACACTGGATTGAGGATGCTGTTTGCTAACACATAAATATTGATAGGTAATAAATGCAGGCTGCATCAGTGGAAATAGTTAAAATCACTGAGTGTAGACAAGTTGTCCTGCTTTCCTTCCTGCCTTAAGCAGACTGAGGATTGAGATTGACGGAGGAATGTTTTTTCTGAAAAACAGCAGCTGTTATGAAACTAGGAGAGCACTGGATACAAGAGCTGCTACTGTTTTTACACTCCTTTTGTGATAAACAACGTCTGGGTTCAATGAGGTCACAGTTAAATATTGAATCATCTGATTGTTAAAATCAAAGTTCAGTTCAGAGTCCCATTTTTATGGAGTATAATTACATTTCAGAGGTTATTTTGAGATTAATTTTCAACAGCGCATTTTAATGAGCTTTGTGATGACAGGAAATTATTATTTGGCTTTTTGCTTTACTTTTGTGCTTTGGTTATGTCACTTTTTTTTTCCTTCATTTTTTCACTAATTTGATGTCAGCAGAGCTCAGTTGGAAAATGTAATGACACGATGTGCAGTATTTCCGTGCACCAGTCAGTGTAGCAACATTTGAATCAGAACATAGTTGCAGTTTTGGGGCAGTTTTGTTTGCATATGTTGCCAGCACTGTCAAACTGCTAATAAATAGTAACTGAGAACCTGATTTTTTCTTACGTAGTCCTGAATATTTAATGTCTTAGAGAAAAACCTAAAATGTAAAAACAAGTTTTCAGGCATATTTCAGCTCTGTACAAAATCAGCTGACCATCTGTTCATCCATTTTCTAAAGCGCTTATACTTTTGAAAGTAGAGTGGAGCTGGAGCCTATCTGCAGAGTACACCCTGGACAGGTTGCCAGTCTATCATGGGGCTAACACATGCTGACCAACACATTCACACTCACATTAACATGTATAGGCAAGAGATCCCACCTACCTAAACTGTGTGTCTTTGGACTGTGGGAGGAAACAAGAACACACCGAGGGAACCCACACAGACACGGGGAAGACATTCACACTCCACACAGAGGAACAATAATAAGCTACATGAGTCATTTTCACACTGCTTCTCATGGGACAAATGTTATCGGCAGGAATCGGGACTCAAATTGAGGTTTCAGGCCACTAATAAGGCTTAATGAATATGTACACTATGGCAGCATCATGCCACTTGCTACATTTTCACATAAGAAAAAGATAATTTTTCTCCATAATAATTCTAGGATCCATTGTAATAATCATGTTGCCAAGCCTTAAGTCCTGAATGTGGCTGTGGAAAGCGCTGCGCAATAATGCAGTCTGGGAGACTAAACTATAATCAGGGAGCTTAGTAGGGAAAAGCGCCTTGGGTGAAGACGCTAATACTCACAGAGGACCAATGAAGATTTTGAGTTGCTGAGAAAGCTAATTACTCTGATAATTATTCTGTGCATGTGTGAGTATGTGTGTGTGTGTGTGTGTGGTTGTGTCTGTGTGGGGAGATTAATCATTATAGTCAGTCTTATCTGTCTCACAGCTACTCAAATGTGTCAGGCAGATTCTTATCAAACACACTTGTAAACAGGAATAACACACACACACACACACACACACACACAGACACACACACCTTAAGATTACTGAAGCAGTCTTTGTGTAAGATGTGTTTTGGCTCTTCAGTCAGTAGCAAACATTAACAACTGAAAAATAACCGCAATAATTTGACTGTAGAAATTCAGGAAATCTCAGTTTGTTACTGCTGTTTAATGTTTGACCAGTAAAATCTTTACAGATCCGTTTGCAGTTCCTGGCTTCACGATAGGCTTGTTCATGGTTTCACGTGCTCATTTGACAGTCCTGAGCCTTTTGAATAACATATCTGAATTTTTAAATTGGGCCACTACAGCTTGATAGGCAGCACAGTGACAAGGTTAGGGGCTCCATTTCCTCTTGTGTTCAAAGGGTCGTGCATGGCAGAAAGTCTGCTGAGACTATTTGACTGCAGCATGAATCAGCAGGAAAACCTCACCGTTCACACCAGGCCATTCCTCCACAAAAGGATCCACACAAAGAAGGAGTGCATCAAGCACAGGCAATGGCTCTGCATTGTCTGTCGGAACAACAATAATGAGCTGAATGATCATAAAGTATCACCATATTGCAGCAGTCCTGGGAAACTGCTGATAGACAAAGAAGATCATCTGTTGTCCCGTTGCGTGGTATAATCAAAATTTCACATGCATACATTAGGAGGATTAAGGGAGGGAAGTGTGAAAAAGATGTGGTGACTTATAATGATTTTTTTTTTTTTTACAAAAATCCACCAGATTGAAAGAACAAGGAAGGTAGGCTATGTGAGGACAGATACCCTCACAGACTTGAACAGCTCTTAAAAACTCCAATGCTGCAATATAACAAGACAAATGGTTTCGGAAACAGCTAGCCTGGCTCAGTCCAAGGTTAAAAATCCTTATACTAACATCTCTAAATCTGACTTATTAATGTGTTATCTCTTGCTTGTTAAATCTGTACAAAAACCAAAATGTGAAAATGACAAGTTGTACAGTGGAGTGGTACGATGTGGGGGAGGGGGTAGAAGAGACGAGGACATAACTCTGACCGCTATACTTTGTTACCATGAAGGTCGCACTAACATCAGACACGGCTAAGCTGATAAGATTTCAGGTGATTTGCCAAACTCGTCAATTTGTGATATGCCCGTTTCCTTCGACTTTTTGGGGTCGTCTTTACAAATTTGGAAGTTATCCCAGACGCTTGACCTTTCCAACATCCTGCCGGCGTTGTTGCAACTTGTCAGAATGTCACGTGGTCATGTGTCACTGTCCCAGGATTGGGACGCTGGTAACGTTAGCTCAGAGCTATAACGCACAAAGCTATCATTAGGATTAAATGTCCTTGTCTGAGAATAACTAAAAATAATAATTAATGTTGATGCATAAGGAATAATTGGATGACTATTTCTTCCCTCGTGGGCTATTTTGGATTTTTGTTGTAATGCATATAAAAAAAAAACACAGCATTCATACTGATTTAGATGTCGATTGCCATGGCAACAGTCGAAGCTTCAAAGCTTCGAGGCATCCAGGTCAGCCCTAGTAGTCGGTGCATTTGTTGGAAATCAAACCCGGCTGACTGTGTTGGTTCGAACATGATATTTGGACTTAATGTATATCCCTCCTTATTGCAGACTTGAGGTGAACTTATAGCTACTTTCATCTCTGCAGTGACAGCCAGATTCCAAATTGTACTTAATGTTAGGAAATCTCTCTGAATGAATAAGAAAGTATGCTGCTGATCAAGGCAAGGAAGACCCTTTTATGAGCTCTACAACATCAAAGTAAAAAAAATATCGTGGCTTCCTCTTCAAAAGTCCAGGCTCTCTGCCTCAGTCTGAGGAAAGCAACCACCTGCTGGCAGCTCCTCAGCCTGGGAATCTGCGGAGCTATCCTTGATAATTTAGGCGTTAAGAGTATTCTCAAGTCATAAATATATCGCTGCATAAGTCTTAGTCTTCTAGCTAAAAATAGATTTAGATTTGAATCGCAGGATTTTCATACAGTTGAGACCGAATTTTCACTCAAAGCGGTTTTATGCCTACAACTCCGATTGGCACTAAGAGCAGTTATGGTGGTGGTGTTTCTTGTACAAAATGTACTGTTGAGGAATCTGTAGGTGTAGGATGCTTAATACAATGAATCATCTGTGGTGGGAAGGTTCCCAGTTGGGCATACACTCTCTCTAATTGATGTTTTTTTTGTGCAGTTGACTTTATAGGAGGGTTCGACTCGTACGGTTACCAGGGCCCCCAGAAGACCTCCCACCTTCAACTACAGCCCATGTACATGTGAGTATAGTTATACTCCATTTATCTATGTCTGTCTATAAGTACATACACACAACATTATGTAATCACAAATATAGGATGGAATACAATTTATTGGGCTTAATGTTCACAAAAAAAGTTTGTATTCCTGGCTTCCTTGAATCTTTGTAAAAGCGAGGAAATAGGTTTTAGATTTGCAAGTGGGAGGCTGACAGGTCTCGCCCTCTTAAATTCAACCTTGCCGTAGACAGCAAACTGTGTTTAGGGAGTAATTTTCATCTGTGTTTGATATCTTGAGGTCTGCATGGGATGATATGAGCACATTCTCGCTGCATCAGCATAAGGTCTTAGCATTTATCATCACAAGGTCTCATCAGTTGTCACTGTTGTAGCACTTTTATCACTCCCCTCACACGCTGCAGCCAAAGGAGGGGTATGTGATGAAAACTGTTGTATCCTTGATGTCATTCATGCTGAAGTTGGTTTTCATAATTGCTTGCCAACCATTTTACCTACGGTGAATGGAAAAGGTATCCCCTCGAGTATTATTGTAGTGTTGTGAAATGGATTTTTGTTGTTTTGGAAGCTTTTATTTTGTGTCTCTATGGTGATTTCCTGAGACTGAGTATTATTTTCCTGAGACTGTGGATTCCAGCTTCAACAAGATCTTAAGCTATTCTTAGGTCGAAGAGCCAATGGAATAACACAACAACCCTCAGACAGCCCTGCATCAATCTCATGGTCTCACTTTGTTCTGTAGAAAGCACCAAGCAATACAACAAAAGCTACACCACTTTAACAAACAACAAGGCAGAATAATGGTGCTTCCACTGATGTGCAGCCGACAGGTTATCAATAATTGTTTTTATTAGAGAGAAGAGCTGGAGCGAATTAGAGAGAGATGCAGACGAACGGAGAGGGAGAGATGGACAAAGAGAAATTGAGATCAAGATGGGCGAGAGAGTAGTGGAGACAGAGAGAGAGAGAGAGAGAGACGGGAAGATGAGAAACACATTGATGGATGAAACATAGGACTAAACAAAGAAGAAAGGCAATAAAGGGCCATTCTGTAGTTTTATATGTCCCCTGTGGAAGCCATAACACAGATCATAAATCATCGACCCCCAAGATAATGGCTACAAACACAAACACAAACACACACACACACACACACACACACACACACACACACACACACACACAAAAGCTGGACTACGACTACACGTATCTGCTACACACACAGAGGCAAGCACTCAAGAACACACAAACACGTTGTGCTGGCCTCACAAACATCTAAGCACACACATCAAATGTGCTGATAGACAGCTTGTGCTTCAACACACATTAATGTACACACAGATGTATATGTGCGCACACACGTACACAAACATCATCAATATGCTATCATTGTTCCCCAGCTGTTGTCCCTTCACTTTGGTGGTTTTTATTGGCTCTGGCCAGCGGGACCAATAAAACAGCATCAGCTGTACCATCCAAAAGGAAACCCGCCCCCCACCTCCTTCCACCACACACACACACACACACACACACACACACACACACACACACACACACGCACACACACAGGTAGCTTCACAACAATTACCATCTCCAGACTTTTGACTCCTTTATCTTTTATAAAAAATGAGTTAATTCTGTACATTCAAATGAGAGAAAGGGAGTTAACCATAATTTCAAAAGCATTATAACACATACAAATAAAATACAACTACTACAACAAACACCGGATTGTCATAATACATTTCCTATAATTTATGTTTTATTTCTGAAGCTTTTGTTACAACCCTATGGCTGATTGGATTGTTAGAGAGTTCATTTAGTTCAACGATCAAAAGCTTTATATCATAAATATAGGAAATTTTCCACAGGAACCCAGGACACTGAGAAAACATTGCAGATTGGTATCAGTTCTATAGCAGGAGCCTTCATCTAAGAATTGTATTTAATAAAGGTGTATTAAAGCTGTGTTAACGATAATAATTCCCCTTAAACAAGATTATGCTACTGTATATACTATATATACTATACTACTACTTAAGCATTTAGCTAAAATACTTAACCACTGTAACGGTAGTGTAAGTGGAGAAGAGTCATGAAGTCAGCAAACTCACCCAAAAATGCCCATTATGAGGCATTAATTACTTATACTTTGCTAATGTTACCTAACATTAGCCACCACAATTTACTGGTCATACCAGACCATCACGTATGAATATACCTTTGATTTGTAAGAGGGAGAATGTGCTTTTTCCTCTCTAAAAAGGTACATAGTCTCACTTTACTGTGTCAACACTTTTTTGATTTTGAGTGTGTTTGCAACCGAGCAAATAGTTAGCATCTTTTCCTATTTTTCCTGATATTTTTTATATCTTTTTATTCTCATGCATGTTTAATATTTTGGGGGGAAAGTACCAGAGAGACAGTATACCCATGAGAGTGTTAATCTGTCTCTTGAGTGTTATTATCTTTCATAAAATACACCAGACAAGTGCTTCTGATGTTCTCATCAAGCAACATTATGTTTTTTAGTGAATTATTTTATCAAGGACAATACTAAGCAAATGCACCGCTTTGCATTTCATCATTAACCTCTAAACCTTCTGCCCCATATTTTTCAAGTAGCTTTAAAGTTACATGAAACATATTCTTCACAGTCTACTGAATGACAGCGTCAAATATACTGTACGTTCATTAAACTGGATGCTCAACATGCCTTTAAATAATGACTTGCCAATCTTTAAATCTATACTGGAGCAATGAAAGGGATTCTGTCAGTATTTTGTATAACCCTCTCCTCTCTCCTCTCTTCTCCTCTCCAGGTCAAAGTAAACCCAGGATATACTCCAGGAGTGCTGCCTTACCAACCACCACTGCTTAACATCCTGCTTTTACTACTCCAACTGTCTTTTTTATTAACAACAACTGAAACACAGACAGGTAGACGGGATACAGAAGACACTAAGATATTCTGCGACTTGACCTACAATTACCCTTAGTACTTTGTCAGAAGGCTTCCCTGATCTGCATGTCTGTTGTTTTTAAATGCAGTTAGTGGTGTTCCTGATGAAACACTGACCTCATGTGGTTGAACATGGTAACTGCAGGACATATGCTTTTGTCTGACTTTGAGGGACACAATCTGGCGCCAGTGGCTCGCCTCCTCCTGTGTTGTTTGCTATCTACATTGTGAAGGAAAGCAAAGGGATGCAAAGACTCATTGGTGATGTGTTTCTTCCAGTGAGAACTCATGGATTCCTGCCGTCAGAGAAATGTTAACATGGAGCCTTGTTCCTTCACGCTACTGCAGAAATCATTTGCTTTCTCAAGTGTTGTGGTATCTAACAGCTCCCAATTGCAGATATGCCTGACCAAAGAGTTAAAAAAAAAACCCCAGAGATGCATCCGTGTGTACACAATGGAGCCTGTTTCACCGTCTCTGGAACTCTTTTGCTCATTGTGCCTGACAGATTAGACACCGGACTTTAACCAAACTGACCAAGCATCTCCGAACAAGACTACCGATCAAGGAATGTCAGACTTCATTTTTCTAAGATTTCTTTATGGTGCATTTGGGTAAGAGCGAGTGCAAAGATGGAGGCTTGATATAAGTATAGACTGGACTCAAGCGCGACTACATGCTACACATTTTACCCTGTTGTTTCATCAAAAACTCTGAATGTTAAATAACAGTGTGACGCGTAGATTTACATATTGTCATCACATATGTACATTTGTACAGGAAGCAGACAGTCACATACACACATACAGGCATTAAGAAATGCATATGTGAATACACACATGCATGCACACACATACTTATAACAGACCTACCACTTAACTTTTTTACTACTAATGTGAATCTTAACAATGTTTACAACAGGAATTCTGTCTGTCAGACAGAAAGACTGAACATTTGACTGACAGGGGCAACAGGTAGATAGACAGGCAGACATGGAGGCAGACAGGAGACTCAAGAGAGACACTTTTTAGCTGCAGCATCCCAAACACCATGGGATGTTTTCTTCCATATTAATACAGACAGGACAGTTGTTCCAGATGTATTTCTTTGGTCCCTTGCTGTCTAAATATTTTGTCTTCCATCCAAGACAGACAGGTAAAGGGAGATAGAGACAGATAGAACATGACAGAGAAAACAACCACAGAAGAGCGATTGAGGTCGGGCAACAGTATCCCATCACCCTCAGTCCTCTTGGCAACCCCACACCCATCTCTCTCAGCAGGCAAGTTTTACCCTTTTTTTTAAAAAAAAAAAAAGAAAATTATATTTAGGAAAAAATGCTGGAAGCCAGATAAAGTGCCCAATCAGCCTTATCGTCTGCAGCATCCAGCTCTTTTTAATAACAGAAATAGTTCAAAAGCAGTCAAACTCTTCCACAGGCAATGCTTACACAGAGGAAAAAGACACACCCTTTACAGAAATGACAATCACAGTCAAAGTGGCCTGAATCTTGTCACGGATTGGCATTTTTGTATCATAAAAAAAGTGACGGAAAGCTGAAAAGTGGCGTCATCATCATGTGGGAGCAGAGAAGCCTCTAAGTTAGACAATTATTTGATGAGTTTTTTTATTATTGTTCTTGTATTGCAACTCAAACCGCTAGTGGATAACAAAGCTTGGTGAAAGAAAGAAAAAGAAAACAACAGAGGCTGACACCGTAAGCATCCATCTTCGCCTGCAGACCTATGAGGAGAAAATGATACCAGAGGAATGCCAGAGACTTAGCAGCTGCCCCCTCTCACCTCACTACTCAAATTTTAATGTTGAAAGTGCCAACCGAATCACTGCATGGACATCTGTAAAGCCTGGTTTCTGAACACCACAGACTGGGACCAAAAATAATGGGTCTCAGGTTCACTTTTCTCTGGTTCCCATATAAGAAAAATAGCAAGGATATCACAAATATTAAAAAAACAAACAAAAAAAAAAAAAACAACCACATTGGCATTCCAGACAACCAGCAGGTTTTCTGTTTTTATTTTTTATTTATTTTTTATTTTTATTTTTTTTATGTTCAGAAAACCAACTGATTCCTTCTGGAAATGTGGCTAAACGTGTTGCATTTGTGTTGCAATCAGTGGACCAAAAGTTTGAGGCCTTCTCCGTATATCAAAAAAACATTTTTTGGGGGAAAAACAGTGGCTTCTCTTGACATGAGGATGGACTCACAGACCGTTTCGCTCTACAAACTGATCTCAAAGTCCACCGTCCGCCCCCTCACTCCCCCTCGGCCAGTTATCTTCAGCAGTTTATCTGTTTTTTTAACAAAACTCTGTGGGTTATGTTCAGAATCACTGCCCCACGTGGCTCCACTGTCACTCTGGAGGACAGAAACAACATTTTATGTGTTTGCATGAGGTGTTTCCAAACTATTGCGTATTTAATCTCATGCTGCGTGTGACTAACTAGCTACTTAAAATGGGAACTGTTTGGTTTGTTGAATGCTCCTCAACTCTCTTCAAAGAGTCCTAAATGTGAACTTTGTGATTTTTCTATAAATAACACAGTCTGAAATGTCTGCCAAGTAAAGGAGAAAAATAGCTACTACAATGTAAAACGATGAAATGTAACTTTGAACTTCTAGACGTTTTTTAATCACATGTGGCCGTGTTTACTGTTTTTTCTAGTTGACTACTAATGTATGATGTTGTGTACAAGTGGGACTACTATGTTTTATTTCTTCTAATTGTACAGTGTATGTGAAATGAGAGAGTAAGAGGAGAAAGGGGGGAAAGAGAATTAGTTGCACTATAGTCTATAATTCTTTCATTAAACCTTCTGTAAAGACTGGAAATTCACTTTCACTTCAGCACATAATTAACTTTACATTATTAATTTATATTAATTGCCAAACAACACTACGCATTGCTTTGTGATAAACAAATTCACTGCAGATAAAGTGTCTTTTTGGTAAATTCTAATCAGGAACTGTAAAAAAGGTCACATATCCATTATTTTGAAGCTTCATTTGAAAAGATAGTTGGTTATGTCATTAGCAAATGTTATCATTTGAACTGAAAGTGAATTCATTTGTTAATTTATTTGTCTTAAGGACTCAGATAAATTGATTATTAGCTGGCAATGTGGAATCAATATCAACCGAAATACCAGATTTAACAAACTGAAGCAAATATACACAGAAACAGAAAGAATTCCAGATATCTAATGTGACCCAAATATGTGTGTGTGTGTGTGTGTGTGTGTGTGCGTGTGTGTGTGTGTGTGTGTGCATGTGTGTGTGCGTGCGTGCGTGTGTGAGTGTGTCTGAGAGAGACTTTGTACCGCGATATGTTGTTTTCTGTGTCATGGTGAACTGAACAGCTCTTAACCCACAACCTGCAAAGCCACAACCTGTTCCGAACTTAACAGAAATTTCAAGTAGAAGAAGAACTCATCAAAGATTGTTAATTAACAGCAATAACAACAGTAATAATATATTGTAAAGTAATAATAACATTAATAATAGACACAATCTAGATAATCCATTATTTATCTTCAGAGTTGCTTGATCTCATTTAGACTTTGGAACAGTCAATAGAGCTTTTGTCTGTAGATCTAAAAATGCACTTCCATACAAAGAGAATTAAAAATGTAAAGAAGAAGCTGGAGCCAAGCCATTGAGCCAAACATTGTAAAGTTACGTGGTCTCTCCTGATATTTAACTACTCCATTCTTTACAGTTGTGGAGCATACAGTTACAGTTATTAATATGGTATTGAGTAAATGTCAGAATAAAAAGGAAAGACAAAGTCTGCATTTGGCAAGTTTTTCACAGAATCTGAAAAGAAAATTTGCATTTGATAAGCTGAATTCAGCATTGTCAGCTTTATAGAAATAGTGTTTTAGTGTTTTTACAGTTTAAAGTCTCCAAAGAATTCCAAATCTTAAGGAATTCTCTATAGTCTAAAATATTTATGACTAAATAAGCAACGATCAAAGTTAAAGTTGAAATAACATCTTTAGTTATCATTTATTTAGAGTTTAACAAGGAAAAAAATTCTTCTAATATTGCTAAACTGTGATGAGTGCTCAGA
>NW_019525453.1:750236-808478 GCF_002814215.2 Seriola lalandi dorsalis | reverse complement strand
AGGAGACTGACTGTACATAAACTAGACAGTTGGGAATAAAGTAGACAGTGAAGAAAGTCTATAATGTGTCCTCTGTTCTCTGACACGTTTCAGACATTTTTTTGTACACAAATTATTTCTATCTGCTACATTATGCATGCAAATGACAAAGTATTCACAGCCTAGGTTATTGAAATAAAGCCTCTCAAACAGGTTCCTAAAAGACAACTTAGGGAAAAACACAAACCCTGATCACTATTTTAAGTTCATACATCCTTATCAGTCATAGAGTACATCAGTATCTCCTCTACTTACTCAAACACAAACCCATTGCCAGGAAGCACTACTATTCCTTTGCCAAGGAAGTATACCAGTGCAAATTCAATGTATAAATCCTTGAGAATAGTAGTGTTTAAGTAAAACATGAAATAAATACCCAATTAAGACTGAAAACCTCTTGAGTGTGGTAGAAAAACCCTCTTTACAGATGCATTCAGCTGAGTTTCTGGTAGAGTAACCGCTCAGGTTTAGAAGTAGTTTAAATATTTATTCGACTGCACACCGTCCCCACTTTTGGACCTGCATAGTGTGGAGCTGCACACTCCTGAAAACGTCTGATGGGTTCTCTGGCTTTATGTAATAAACTGAGACTGGCACTTGTAAAAGCTTTTTAACGTTGTTGGCATTCTCCCCTAAAACCAATTGGGCACAGCCAGGACAAGCAAACTAATTACCGTGTGGCTTGGGCCCTATGGCATTAATGAGAAATTGTAACAGAGCTAACAACCCATTTTACAAGCGCCCCAGTTAGGTTTATTTGAAAGTTGTGCCAACAACGCTGAACTAAAAAGGTGCCTGTCCAAATTACATTCATTCTTCAGTGTTCAAGTGTCACTTTCCCCATCGAGTTCTGGTTACAGGGGGACTTTGTGGAGATGAGAATTGTGTGTGTGATGTAATGAACGGTAATAGGTCTACAACCTTTCAAATACTATGTAGCCTTAAACTAACCAGCTGGGACTATCACCACTGGTAATAATAATAATAGTGGGAATAATAAAAGCAAAATGTGTCTTGCTCAAGGTCAATGGCTGGGCGGATGTGCATATGTGAGCTTGATGGTTTTCCCCTCTCAGTTATACCCTCATATACAGTATACTGTGTATTTCATTGATGTGAAGCAGCAAATACTGTATCACCTAAATGCAGAAGTTGAGTTATGTACCTGCAGTTCCAGTCCTACCTGCACCACCTATTGGCAGAAAAGCAGCAGTAGTTTGAAATTTCATATCTAGATGTGCACAATCTACAGGCAAGGAAAATCATAGTTTATGCACTCTTTATACTTAAAAAAAAACAAGTAAACAAGTTTTCTCTGCAGTTTCTTTTTTTTTCTAGAGTTGGGTACATGCTTCAAATTATAGATTTTATTTGAGCATGAAGTTTCATTCTTGATCTTGGAAAGAGTAAATGCAATACTAAGTCAAGGTCCACTTAGCAGCATTACTTAGAACTTACAACTGCATCTCAAGGTCTTCATCAGTGGACGCGTCGTTCAGCTGTCAAAGATATGACTTCACTCTGGCATGTAAATGAGCCATCACCATGACAACTGAGCAGTCAATGTCATCCACTGATATATATACTACTGTACGTTGCTGCCTTGAATGTATCTCCTCCATGATAACAGATGATTTGAATTATTAATAACACACATATTGTATGTCTTTTATGTATGAGACAGCTGTCTTCACCACAGACAGTGACAATCATCAATTTGCCACCAATATAGCTGGGTTAACCTACAGGCACCCTGGGACGGAAGGGGACTGCTGGCTCTCAGTCCCTTTGCCATATTCCCAGTGCAGTGTGAACAGTTTTTTCTGTTGTTCCCAGATTTACTGTGTGACAGTTTAACTCATTAATGTAGGAATATGCAACACATGTACAAAACTGGCACAATTTGTCTCGAAACTTTTGGCACATGGACTTTTATCAAGACAGGGCCTCAATATTAGGTAAAGAAGCAGGATCCACTTTAAGGCCCTTATCATTTTAGCTGATATTGCCAAACAAAGTTTCAGTTACATTTTGGGGCCCTGGGGTTCTGAAGACCCAGGTCGGCTGCCTGCTGTGCCCGGTTCCAGTCTAATCCAGCACTGGCCATACTACTACTGTGTATTGGATCTGCCAGGGCTGCAGTCCACCACTAGGCTTCCCCTCGGCCTATCGTTGCTCTTCAGCATGCTGACGACGAGACCCGGAAGCATCGAGCTGCCTGCTTTGTTTTGTTTTGGTTGGAGTTGTGTAAGAGAGCGACAGGCGGAGGTCCGTCCGGGAGAGAGCCGCTCATCAGATGGGGAGAGCCAAACCGGGGATGGAAGATGACGGACCGATAGCTGACGCCTGTAAAATGCCGAGTTTTATCAGCAGTTTCGAGGAGGGGAGGGTGAAATTGTCCCGCAACCTCCCGACAGAAACTTCCCTCACGGACGGTAAAGTTGAGCGGCAGGTCAGAGATTTAAACCGACGTGTCACCAGATCAAACTCTCGGTTATCACTCGACGGAGGAGAGAGGGACTCGGAGGAGAGGAGCAGCGAGGAGGAGAAGGATGCGGAGGGCAATAACAACAACAACTGCAACGGCGGAGGAGAGAGGAGGAGGGCGAGCGCTGTCGAGATTTTGAGGAGGAATTTCGGGGTGTCAAAGTCTCCCTCTCTCCGTTTGAACACAAGCGGTCGGATGCAGTGCGGCGCCGAGCTTGAAAACCATCTAGGAAACGTTAACAACGACGTTACGAACGGCCATGGAAGTGAGTGTGGCGACTGTAAAAAGTCGGACCGAGAAACGGGCGAAGCTGCGACGAAAAACGAGCCAACCTCGAGCGAGTTAACGACTTCGGATGCACATGTAGTTCAGTGCCATCATATATGTGCCAGTGACAACAACACAGTAAGTTTAGACGAGTCTTTTAGTGTCAAAGAACACGTCTACTGCACTGTTTACTGCATCGCCAACGACAGTCATCAAAAAGACGCTGATATCACAAACCGCTACGATGAGACGGTCACGTCTGACGCACCAGAAATGGACTTGGAGACAGGACAGGAAGGAGGTTCGAGTCCCGAACCGGCATTGTATACTCTGGAAGACCTGGTGGATCCGTTCGGGGATATCTCCCATCAGCTGTACAGGGCGCAGGCCGGTGCAGAGAGTGCGATACAGAGTTGCCGGGTGTGCCTGGAAGACAAAACCATCGCACCTCTGCCCTGCTGCAGGAAGGCCGTGTGTGACGAGTGTCTGAAGCTCTACGTCAGCTCTCAGGTTGGTGGGGGGCTGGGGGAGGCAGGGATCGCAGGGTCACTCAGCAGCTGGTTTAAGTGTACTTCAGCATCAATAACACACACAAGCTATCTTCTCCGTCACTTTTAATGTTATGGCAGCTTACCTGCCCCACTGCAGGGGCATTGTTAAAAATTCTGGGAACTGTGGAAAAATACTCTGATTCATCCTCAACGACCTGACCCCACATGTTTCAAATATTTCATAAAAATATCTGGATTAGGGCTCTAAAGGGGCTCTCCATTGTTAATTAGGATAAAGTTTTATGTAATTATTACGAAAGTGTCAAAGCTCAACATCTGCAGGTCTCCTTATCTTGTGATAACTATTTTTCTGTGAATCTGGGTCACTGACACATTCTGCACTAAAACTGGGACTTGGGAAGGATTTATTTTCACAATAGCAGACTTTGTGCATTGTTGGGCTTATTCAGCAGAACTTCCTCGTCTAACGCTCACCTATTTTAGTAAGATTCCACCCTCAGATACAGTATTTGTATTCTGATGTGCATAGTGCAATGTAATGGTTGAAGTCAGTCAAAACAAAGTCCTAATGAGGACACAGCATGTCTCACTGAGGCACTTAGGAGGGTTTTTGTACAAAGTACTTCTCCCTGTATGACATTTGAATATTTATGCAAAAATAAAGAGTCTAGTCAGAGATCTTATTCATTGATCCTGATGGTGATTTACACTGATTCATCAAGAACATGAATAATTGATAGATGAAACATTTACTTCCATTAATCTACAGTGTAGCTGCCATGGAAATAGGGACTGCCTCCTACAAAGGCTAAAGTGTCTCATGATGGATTTTTTTTTTCTTTAAGTGCCTTGTTCGTGAGCTGGTGCCAGTCAGTAACCTTCAAAATATAACTCCAGCCTTGATAAAGCCTTTGTTGGCGTCTGTTATTATAAAGTTTACACGTTGGGGATACATAACAATCTTAGGACATTGCTACTGGAGCGATAATCTGCTTAAATCTGATGAAACAGTTTTTATCAGTTCTATAGACTACTTTGTATCTGTAATTATCTTTCTTTGATAACAAGGCATGAATAATCATAAACACAGACACACGCTGACTCTTTGATAATCTCACTGAGAATGAGATAAGGGTCATGTAAACTATCCTGTGAGGGTGGATTTTCTTTCTGTTAATCTACTGCACTCTTAGTTAAGAACACATGCTTGGTGTTAACCCTCAATAGGTACAGTGAGCGTTAAGTCAGAGAGATCACAGTATATGAACTTAAAAAGGACCCTGGGAGGGGATTTTGTACCTTTCTTCAGGGCACGTGGGCAGTCAGGGTAGATGGATGCAGTAGGAGGCTGGTTTGCACTGGTTTGGTTCTAATCATGTGCCAGGGATTAAACCAGCAACTTACTTGTTATATATCAGCCTCTTTAGATTAAGGCAGTATTGTTGGACTTATTTTTAGATTTATAAACAGGGATATAGTAGCTGTGGATCTTGCCCGTTTGAAGTGACAAACCTCACTCTACCATAACATACCAGCCTTTTTTGTCAGACATTATGTACCAAATATATTGTTATGATTAGGATTATTAACTGGCATGTTTTTGATCAAATCATAATTTTACTGTAAAGATGACAACACCACAATGTGCACCAACCTCAGACATGCCAAACTATAATGTCACTGCATACTGACACTAAGTGGTACTAGCTTTGGCTCTGGCTGAGCTAACAGTCACCACAGCCTTGTGCACATTTTAAGCTCAATTGTTTTACTGTTTGCATCATGTGTATGTCTTTATGCTGAGTTATGTTTCACCCCATTACAGTGAAAATGCAGAACAAAGTAACCCACATTTTAAACACTCTACACTTAGTGACGTGTGTGTGTGTGTGTGTGTGTGTGTGTGTGTGTGTGTGTGTGTGTGTGTGTGTGTGTGTGTGTGTGCGTGTGTACGTGTACGTGAGAGACAGAAAGTGGCAGCAGTCCAAACCTGCTCAACCAGTCTGGCAGGGGTTAGTGTTGTGGCAACAATCCTAACACATCAGCTCTCATGCCTGCAGAGGATACATTTTCATAATCATGTAATAGGTTTTTAGTCTGTGTGTGGGTGGATGGATGGATGGGTGTGTGTGTGCATGTGTGGGTGTGTGTGCACGTGCTTTAGGGGATATTAGGTGTAACACTGTCAGAGGCCTATGCTATTGTTCTTTCCTTTCTGTCTGCCGTCATTTCACACGCTCTCTCACAGTCACACACACATACACACACACACACACACACACACACACTGACAAAATACCTTATCATGTGTCAGCACAACAGGTCTCACTGGCTTTGATGGACTGAAAGTGTGGAGAGAGAGAATAAGACAGAAAGAAAATATGAAATGAGGAAGAGAAAGAGAGAGGGAACTGGAGAGGAGGAGATGCCCTGGGAGGAAAAAAGATGCGAGAGAATGAGAAGAGGAAGTTCAGTGTTTCTCTAGTCTTACCTTTGATGCTTACTATATCACAGTTAGATGAGATCTGAACACACACTTGTATTGTTTTGGTGTTTTACTGAACTCAGAAAATGTGTCTTCTTCCCTAACAAAGTATTACTAACTTATGTGACACTATAAAACATACAGTGACTTGAGTACCCTAAATTAATGTTTTATTTTTAGATTATGAAATAGTGCACACTAAACTGAGAGCATCACTACTCCGCTGTGTGCAGGTATAAAGATGGCCCTGAAGGTGTAAATCATTGTCTCAAAATGTAGTTCAGTGTTTAGTTTGTGCAAACCTCTTAACATTGTTCAATTTAATCTATCTTTGAGAAGTGTGTTTTCCCCATCGTTTCTGTCAGTGTCTGTGATTTTAAATTTAGTGTGTGACTGAATGACCTGACTGTGTAATTAGTGTGTGGATAAGGTCCACTTGCTGTAACTGACTGCCAGGCACTTGGTTTGGATTAAAGTGTGTGTGTGTGTGTGTGTGTGTGTGTGTGTGTGTGTGTGTGTGTGTGTGTGTGTGTGTGTGTGTGTGTGTCTTGATACATATTAACTTCCACTCTCTCCACTGCCTCCTTCAGTCTTCCACTCAGCTACCTATCCCTTCCTCTATTCTGTGGTAAATTATTAACCATTTCCCATCAGTGATGTGAATATATTCCATATGTAGATTTGATAGTTGTAGTCCATCGCTTTAACAGAGAGACCCACCATAAAAACACACTATGCAGCAGTGTTGCTTGAAGCACACAGATTCCAAATGTGACATTTAGTTGATATTCAATCGTTAGTTCACATACAAATTGTTGTTGTGACTTTCCTGCTGGTCTTGCACAATACTATCAATCTCCTGTCTGTCATGTTTCCCAGGTGCGAGTGGCCAAACCTTACATCAGCTGTCCGATCACAGAGTGCAGTGGCAACCTGGAGGAGGGAGTGGTGATTTCCCATTTGGCCAATGAGGATGTGGCAAAATATCGTTACTTTTTGGAGCTGAATCAGCTGGATTCGAGCACCAAGCCCTGCCCCCAGTGCAGTCAGTTCACCTCTCTGAAGAAGCACAACCCCAACCACTCCGAGCACAAGTACAAGGTAAGATGACAGTTAGAATACACATGCCCCCAGCTGCTGCACGGAGAACATAAGAAAGATATTAAATATTTTACAGCAATATTCAGTGAAATACGTGAAATTAAATTCCACATATTGCTGATATATACCATCTACTAAAGTAATAAAAAGTAATCTGAGCATTGATCTACTGTCTCCTGTCCCTACTGTAGATCCAGTGTAGCAATTGCCAGTTTGTGTGGTGCTTTAAATGCCATGCGCCCTGGCACAATGGCCTCAAATGTCGCGACTACAGAAAAGGAGACAAGCTGCTACGAACATGGGCAAGTGTCATTGAACATGGACAAAGAAACGCCCAGAAATGTCCACAGTGCAAGGTAAGAACTGGGGATAGTAGAGAGGATACAAACTGTAAAGCATCTTAGTGTGTGTGAGGAATGCCGGCTGCGGCTGCAGTGTAAGGTGGGTGTGGGTAAATGGAAAGGGAGTTGACTGATGGAGCATGGAATCAATGTAGAAGAATAAATCAATGAAGGTAAAGAAGCATTAAAGCAGGGATGGATGATGGATGGGGAGCTATAGAGAACTAGAGGGACGCACAGATTTAAAGTGCATGTGTTACAGCAGATCAGAGACGCATAGACGGTGAACATATTGAAAAAAATAATGATGTCTCTGCTAGAGCAAAACCATATCTGGTGGACTCTCGCAGTCATCAAACCAGGCTGGTCTTATCTCTCAGTCTCATTACAACCAAGTTAGTCTACACAGTATCTAATTTGACTGTCAGAAGATGACTAAAGGAAGACGTAAATTAAGCTAATTACCGGTATATGGGAAATGTTTGCTCACAGCAGCAAATGCTCACCATCTGTGTTTGTCACACTGCTGCTCCATGTCTCTGAATTTCTGCTCTGCTCTGGGAGCAGGGTGACTGTGAAGCTAACAAATTGGTGTCATGCTGTGTTTAGCTGGAAAAGAAGCTGAGAGCAGCTGAACTTAATGCCTAGTTTATAGGAAGACTGCTCACTGCTACAGCAGCCAGAAGTGAAGATCCATTAACTGCACTGCTGCATGCACATTGCTGTGCCATTCAACGGATGCTGAACCACATTCTTATAGATTTTGGTGTGAAAATAAGAGAAACCTCTGCCAGTATTGCTTTTAAATGTGAGTAACATTGGGGAATTGTATGTCTTTCAGAATAAACTGAGCTGACTCGACTTGGTCATTATAAGGATGTATTCCAATTGGATGACAGGCTTTTGAGATAATGCACACAGCTCTTTGTCAGTGCAATGAATATAGAATGTGGTGGCTGAAAACTGTTAAATGTTTCTGTCTATCTTCCCTGTTTTTGCCTCTTCCTGTTTTTAGATCCATATTCAGCGTACAGAGGGATGTGACCATATGACTTGTACACAGTGTAACACAAACTTCTGCTACCGCTGTGGAGAACGCTATCGACACCTAAGGTTAGTGTATTTTTTTTTTTCTGCAGCTGTCGTTTTTCCCGCAGCTCTGACTTCATCTTTCACCATCTTTGTTGGCAGGTTTTTTGGGGACCATACATCCAACCTCAGCGTGTTTGGCTGCAAGTATCGCTATCTGCCTGATAAACCTCATCTTAGACGGCTCATTAGAGGCTCTGTCTGTGGTATGTTGATGTGTATGAATATGTGGCGGGGGGAAAGAGAATCCTGAATCTGGACCTGATGAGCTTTTTAATTCCGATTGATTGAGGATTGTTTTTTCCCAGCATGATGTCCAAAAAATAGAGATTTACACTAATATAGCTTCTGTGTCTTCTGTTGTTTTATTGGAGTAGTTGAGGGTTTTAACAAAGCACCAGATTCAGTGTAGCTGATGCAGTTGATGCGGCAATAACCCAGTGTTGATGATAAACAGCTTTTTTTCCCAGTGTATGTACCTTCTCTCAAACTGCTTTATATACTGTAATTCTGTTCTCCATGACTCAAAATGAACCGGTGAGAACACTTTGCACTTAGCAGGGGATTATAATTGTGAATTAGAGTGAGAGTGAGTAATACTGATATAAATTGCAGTGGAGTAGTTTTTTTTCTCTCTTCATGTGTTAGATAACAACAGTCTGCTGCTTGTTACTACTAATGCTAGCAGCTCTGTGAGGTTAAGGTACAGCAGGGCTTTCAGCTGAATGCTAACAGCATTGTGCTAATACATTCACAATGACAATGTTAACAGGCTGATAGAATTTTTAACATGTTTAAGTTTAGCATGTTAGCATGCTGACATCTGCTAATTTGCAGAAAACACAAAGTACAGCTGAGGCTGGTGGGAATGAAGGTAGCTAGTCATTAATACCTTCATTCTGCACCAAAGTGGTGGACTGGCTACCCATAGAGCCACAACTCTGGAAAGGCTCTGCAAAATGCAACATGTTGTATCTTATCACTGTGACACGAGGGAATGCATTTATATCTGACTGAACTTGCAGATGCCACTGAGAAAAGCTTTCTAATGAAGTGTGAAAGCATCACATATCAGATTATGTTAGCCGTAATTATCCATTCACACTTATTCACTAGTAAGCCTCCAGGAAGTTGAACTCCTCTGATAGATCTGTTTGACTCTGCTCTCCATGACAGCTACAGCTCGTTATATCAGCAGGGAGCCTGTCGGACTGGGAGCTAATTTGTCCCTTAACAAGAACCGTTTACTCATTACAGCTCTCATCACTGTTCTCATGCCATGGCCTGTTAGCGCCACAGATTTTGCATTTAATATGAAACATTTAACTGTAGATGGAGCTGATCATTTTCACTGAAATCTGTTCTGCATTAAGTAACTTGCATAACTCCACACTGGCGTCTGAACACCTTAACATTTCTGCAGGGATGCATTGAAGTTTTATTTACAATGTAACAAAACAAACCATTAAATTTGAACAATGTAATTTCCATCCCATCTGAAAGAGCAGTTATTCATTATGGATGATTCTTGTTCTCCTCGCTCTCCGTTTCTCTCTGCAGCCACTAAGGTGCTGATAGCTCCAGTGGTCATTCTACTGGTCGTGGTGCTTGGAGCTCTTGCACTGGTGATAGGTAACATAATTACACACATGAACACACATGCACATTAATCAGGGTGAAGCTCCAGAGGAGAAATGTAAACAGATAACAGCTAAATGGTTTGGCTCTATTACGGATACTTTCTTCCACACAGCAAAACAGCTCCACTGCCAATGACATTATGGGCATCTCTGAGTTTCATGTGAAAGACAAGGAAACTGTTCCTGATTTTTTTTTAAAAATGCAAAGTTGTAGATACAGATTTTCACTCTCTGGATGACTGACTTTTACTTCCTGGAACTACATTTACTAGTATCATCATCCAACTGCAGACTCTCTGAGCTGCCTGTCAGACAGTATTGTGAACTATTGATGCCTCAGCTGAACTATAATTAGAGTTAATCTCTTTCCCGTGTCTGTATGTCTGACAGATGATCCGCTGCAGGCTAACATGCCGTGATGGCAGATTCATATTTATTTCCATCATGAATAGAATCAGCGCCTCCAATCCTTTCTTTTTCAGCTCAATTAATTTCACATATGCCAATTCTGTTCACAGTGTACTGTAAAATGGAATAATCAAATCAAATCCATGTGGAAATGTCATGAGATATTACTCAATCAGTATCATCAGAAACAATTATTTTTGCTTTAATGCATACCTCTCCCACTTTGTTGTGTCTTTATCTCAACAAACACCTTCCTTGTCTGCAGGTTTGGTAGTTTTCCCGGTCTACTATGTGTGTAAGAGGAAGAAGAAGCAGCGCACTCAGGGCTCTGGACGGTGGATCTGACACCTGCCCTGCACTACATCAAGACCACGCTCACACAGCTTGAATCGACAACACCCACATATCCTCAGGGACAGACATGCCAGCCTGAGTCATCGCAAAAGTGTGAGAGGAACATCAGAAAATGAACCTGACTTGGATATTCAAGCTGAAACAGACATAAAACCCCTTCTGAATCCTGGAGGAACTGCTGTTTTGTACAGTGCTGCTCACATAATGGATAGTAAGTGTTTGAATCCCTTAAAATGTAACAAACTTTCATAACTGTTAGGACTTTCCTACTGATCAACCCTTGTCCCACACACATTACAGAAAGTTTCAGCAGTGCACATTTGCGGACGGAGTCAGTTTCGTTTACACCCGCACTTGTGAGAATACATTAAAAGAAGAAGCTGGGAGCCCGTTGCTGATATTTTACAAATTATAGATTTTGTAGACGAGAGGATTTGATAATGTTGATTACCAGAAAAATGTTACAAGGAACGCTCACTGGAGGAATTCACAGGTGAACAACGCGGAAATACGAGGAAATAATATCGTCCTTAATTGTAAAAGTTGCTTGCGCTGCAGGTAGCGAGGAAAAGATGTAAGATGGAAGCTGAATTCGGAACAAGCCATGGTGGAGAAATGAGTTCTCACTGATGCAACAACAACTGGACATTGACTTTGTTCTTCTTCCTCTGTTGGAAATGCAGTTTTCATCGGATATTGACAATTTCCATTGCAATTTGTGTTTCTGACAAGCGCACACTGTGGAAAATAAAAGGACTAAACTTGAAGGATGATACTACTCAGACACTGCTATTCTTGGCTACCCTGAATAATACTGACTCTGCCTGATCTCAAGTTCTTGCTATAAGGCTTGAAGGTGACTGAAAGTGACCTCTGAATGAAATATTGGAAAACACAGATAGAATTTTAGTGAGCCTCCATTGTTTCTGTTGTGGTTTTCCATCAACTCCTCTTTCTATCTGTCTCTGTCTTCCTCACTCTCCTTTCACCCCTCCTCACTGCCTGGCTGGATGGTGGCTCACACACACACACACACACACACACACACACACACATACACATGCACCCTCCCTGGCTGGCAGCTCTTCTCTGCTGTGCCCACATACTCTATGCCAGTATCTGCATCATCAAAAAAAAAAAGAAAGTCTGCTGTATGGTAATTGTGCCAAAACAAAACGCTGAATGTGGCAGGACAGACAGTTGACCCTGCTCCTTTGTTGTTGTTTTTTTTTGTTTTTTAGGGGTTGCCTTTTGCGGAGGTTTAGGTGGTGATGCTGTCAGTGTATTGTGGAGTCTGCACAAGGTCACACAGGTTGTTGGCATAATTATGCAAAAGACGTTTGGAAACCGTTCAGAAGTGCTTATGCAAAGGCTAAGACTTAAAATGACTGAACATACTGTTGCAAATGGTCCCAGCAGATAAACAGAAGGTTTGACTTTGCTTTTTGAGGTAGTGTGGATGGCGGTTTGCCAAAAAGGTAAACAGGATGCTAGATTTTTAAAATATGAGTATAGACGCTAGATCAGGTTGCTGTGCACTGAATATATGATAAATTACGCAGATGTAAGTTATAAGGTGATCAGGTTTTCAAGCTTTTCAAGAATTGATATGAAAATGTTTGGTATTGTTTCAGTTTTTTTTGCAGTGAAAGGAGGATTTCTGTCTGTCAGAGTTTGCATAGTGGTTTTTAACATAAACACATACACACACCCTCTTAACTCATTCACACTGGCATATACGAAAGCACACACGTGGGGTGCTGCCAGGAAACAGGAGATTTTCAAGATTTTTAAAGTTCGTCACCTGGCAGCAGCCAGCTCGCTGTCCTTCACTTATCCCTCTTTTCTCCTCCCTGCTGTCATTCCTCAATTTTTGTGTTACTGCTTCTTTTTTTTTTTTTTTTTACCCCTATGATCTCTCACTTTTCTAACATCTCTTGTCCATGCTGTCCTCTGAGGTGTAACTGGATTTACATCCCTCTGACCTCAGCTGTGAGTGGAGGTGACAGTTACAGTACAAAAAAGGCTCAGTTGGGAAAACAGGGGGTGCACACCCACTGGAGCTGTAGCTGCTGTTCACCCACAAAAAGCAATCCAAACTGGATGCTTTTGAGCCTCTGATATGTGAAAAAATAACTCAGAGCTACCAGTGGTGCACGCTGCGGTCAAGTACACCTGTCACAGATTTTTATTGTGTGTTTTTTTCCCACCACTTCATGGAGCGAGCAACCTGTTTTTGATATGTTGCTCTTTCATGAGAGGCTTACGAAGGAGAGACTGTAGGAAAACAAGAAGAGGAGGAAAAGCACAATACGTCTGCACATAAGGGATGTTACAGCACAGTGAGAAAAAGATATGGAATGATACAACAATGAAAGGTTGAGGGGGAAACTATAGTTTGTTTTTATAAGTGCATTTTCAAATCCGTAGTGGTTACCAGTGGAATATAACCTGATTGTTACAGCACGTTTCATCACTGAATCTTCACTAAATCCAGGATTTAAGGCATGAAGGAAAAGCAGCGTTGATGTTCATGCATGTGGGACATTTTTACAGAGCAATGCCATTAGCTTGGCTTTATCCCAGGGATCTGAAACATTTTTCTACATCTGGGATTTAATTTAAAAAAAAAAAACAACTGTCAAGTGCAGTCAAACTGTACAGACAAAGTTCCTAAAGGACACACAGAATATATTGTTACACACTGATTTCAGCAGCCATAAGAGGTCCTGAATCTGGGTTTAAATGCACTCTCAGGGAGTCTGTTTTCTGTTCACTGTACCCAGAGCTCTTCATCTACATGAGCTGTGCCACAGAAATCGCTGAACAGCACTGCAGATTCAAAATGCTTCCTGATAGGTTCCCCTAGAGCTGCTTAGCAACCATATTTAATTCCAGGAAATAAAGGACACTCGAGTGTCAAAAGAGATCCAAATATCTCAGTGTTGCAAACACTGTCTGTGTTTCCCAGCCTCCCTCAGCTGCGTTGTGAACCCTCTGTGGAGATCAGGGGTTGAAGCTGGGAAGAAAAAATGTGTGTTAGTGAGTCAGCACTGGGAAATTGAATGTGTAAGTTATGCGCCAAACACAAAATACTGAAACCATTGTTGACTTGCAATGTTTTATCGTATACATGTTTAATCTAACTGCTCGGCTAGTACTACACTGACATATTAAATTTCTCCTTTTTTTTTTTTTTTGATTGACATAAGACTGACTGACAGAGTATGATGGATATTTGTATTTTAACTTGTCATCAGCACAAAGAAATGTATCAGCAGAGTGAACTGAAAATGTATTCACTAGGGGCTGTTTTTGTTCGTGATATGAACGCATATTTGAAACAGTTTCCACAATATATTACCAAAAAAGCTGCCCCGTAGTGTATAATGTATCACTGCTGAAATGACTGATCTATTGATTATTGTCAAAAAATAACATATGGCATCTTTGATAATTGATTAATCATACACATAATTTATCAGGTAACTAACATTTGTTCAGATGAGGCAAGGAGCTTCTTAGAAGCGAGAGTTTATAGTCAGATTTATTTGGCAATTTGGCTGTCAGACAGTCTTTGCAAATATGAATTGCTTCCATCTGTCTAGCTACAGGACAAACGTAAATGAATAAGGTTTTCTAAAAGGTTGGTATTTGTCACAGATATCCACCCAAATCTGATTCCTCACCCTTTTATTCATGTGATGCAATGTAAATATTCCATGTCAAAATGCCATCACTGCTGTGTTTTATTATTGTATTACTACATATTACTGAATTCATCACTGATATTTATCAAAACCCTAGACAACTCTTTGGTTCAAGCTTTATATGCACAAAAAAGATCTATATTAATTCAGTCAGTGACATGAGAGTTGTTTTAGCCAGTGATTTTCTTTTGCTGTGGTGTATTGGCTGGCTGATGCCCCTGGCCTTTTAGTTTGTGTAACAGTCCCAGTGATACTGGCTTAAAATATGCAATGGTGCCTTCACAGCCACTATAGATCAGGGTTTGCCAGCCTGTGGTTCAAGCCCCCTGTGTGACTCCAAAGATTACAAATGGGGGTAAAATATATCACAGCCTCGCCAAGGTGCGGATGTCTTAGAAGCGCTCAAGCAAAGATAACATAGAACTCCTCATGTAAGAGAAAAGTACATGGAATGACAGTTGAATATAGCTGTGGGTCTGTTACCCCAGTGTCCAGTACAGTCATGCCTTTGTTTTTAGTAGAAATTAATAAATTAAACCAAACATCTAAATATTTACAGGTACCACAATTCAGTGTGTCAGCTACATCCCAGATACTATATTAGATACAATATTTTTGCAAAAGTGATACTGTCACGTTATTCTGGCTCATGCTAACCTCACTCATGTGATTCTGTAGATTAAAATGAGGAAACAGTAGCACAGTGGTCCCTGTTTCCAACATTAGATGACTTTCATAAGGCTGGTGTGGAACTTACAGGAGGAAGGTGTTTATACCAAAAAGATGTGTCAACTGCAGCAAATCAAATGTATTGTTAGGGATGATACATATAGGTTACTTTCAACTCAGGAGGTCTGTGGATATTCAGTTTGCAGTACAGTGTATTATCTGTAACATCAGAAAGGGTTTTCCTTATCTAAACATATACTTGCTGGGAAAACAGCAGTATATTTATTATGTATACACCACTTTGTTTTCAATGGTATTTCTATTCAAAGAAATCTTAAGTCTTTTACTTGATTCGAGTGCTCCTTATTTGCCAACAATCCAGGAACACACTCTTCCGCCTGCTGCCACTGTTTAAAATGTCTGCTGATATTATCATTGCTCACTTAGCCACAAACACTGTTTTCATCTGAGGATCTGATGGAGAATAAATTCAACTGGGTCAAATGCCAAAACGTCATGGTTTGACTTATTTGATATTAATATATGACACCACTACCTTTCCGTTGACACTCTTTTTTCTCTGATTTATCTAATACTTTTTGAAGTACTGACTCTGTGACATTCTGTATAAATGTCTGTTGGTGTGTTACAGCAACATCAACCTCTTTTTTATCTGCTTACACAGTGGTGACTACTGTTTGATGTCAGCAGGGGTCATGAGAGTGCCACAGCAACCCAGTCCCCATAACCTTGGTTTTTACATTGAACAATGCAAATGCAGCATATTACAAACATAGTCAGTGTAACTAAAATATATCACCACAATAATTAAGATTACATGGAGGATTATTTAATATAAAAAATAACAATTGAATAACAAATCAGTAATTAAAATATTGCTAACTGAAATCCTTTCTTTCCTTCCTTTCTTATTGAACTATATTATTATTATTATTATTATTATTGTTATCATCATTATCATTATCATTAATAATAGTAGTAGTAGTAGTAGTAGTTGTAGCAGTAGTGTTAAGGATATTACGTTTAAAAGGCAACATTCAGACAGCCTAGTGAAATGTTCGCTGCCCAATTTCTTTGCTTGATAATTATGATACGATTTAAGTGCAATTTTTGAAGTTCTTGTATTTTACTGGAGTATTTCTGTTTCATGCTACTTTATACTTCAGCTCTACTACATTTCTGAAGGAACTTATTCCACATTAAGGTTTAACTTCCTTTTGCTATTGGCAATTTAAATACATTTTAATGCTAATACTCCTGAAGCGTTTGAATTAAAATAAAAATTTTACTTGTAATGGAATATTGTAATATTGAAGGATTTTACTTAAGATACTTAAGTGATAAATTGCTGGAATACTTCACCTCCACCACAAAAACATACGGTATACTGTATATCGTGTTTGGAGGATCAGAAGGAGCCTGGTATTTATTTTGTATAAATGTATATATGTTCAATATGTAAATTGATTAAGTAAATCAAACCAGCGCAAGCTCATTGGCTCGTGCTGTAAGCTCCGCCTCAGTGATGAACAGGCGCGTGACATCCGAAGGAAATCCGAGTAAATACTCACGGACCCAACGACCGGTGCTGCGCGTGCTGTTGTACCCGGCGTGTCTCACAAGCTTGTTTGGGAAGCTCACCTGGCTGCCGCTGATGGAAACCAGACAAGGTGAGTTATTGTCAACTAACGTGAAAGACGAAACTTTTTATTTGGCAGACAGACGTTATTTGAGGTCAGTGTAGTGCTTGTTTGTTTGCTGTTGATCTGATAATGAGCTGAAGTTGAATGTAGGCTGCACACGTCACTGTACGGAGGTTGGAGGAGTGTGGAAAGAAAATAGCATAAATCAGAAAATACTGGAAAGGTTAAAAAATGCAGGTTTGGAGTGATGACTTCTAGCATAGATTATTTCAGTTTGCTGTTGCTGAATGTTCTCTCATATAGCCTATTACGATTCTTAAAACTGGGCATGTGTCATTTATTGAGCTGAAGAGATTTCTCGTCCATTAGGCCTCTTTAAAGAAGCAAATAAACAGACATGAAGCGTCAACACATACACAGTGGTCCAGTGTGCAGTTGGCTTGTGTTACTGTTTATTCAAGACAACACGGAAACTCCACACCAAATGAAGTTCTGTGGCAGGATACTGTTTCCTGACTCAGAGGTTGTCTGGTGGTTTAATACATGAGTCTTCAGGTATTTCTGGTATTTAGTGGTGGTTCAGCTAAGTGCCAGTTTTCCCACAATTTTCCACCACTCTGAAATCAATTAAATTGCCCTGTTATCCATGCATGATCTCCAGCATCTTCACTCCCTTTGAGCCAATCAAGAACTAAGATATGTAGCCCGTTAAACCCAGTTACAGGTGAAAGCCTTATTCTGAGATTTATAAGTTTTCATATTAAAACAGTGACTGCATTCTCACTTAGTGCTAAGTAAATCCATGCAATAGATTTCTGTAACAAAGAGTTTCCATGAAGTAAATAGTTTATCCTTGTAGTTTACAAAAGATGTGATTGTATAAAGTCTACAATGTAACTGGTGTTTATCACCAGAAGGCCCAACATTAATGTCATTTGATCTTATCTAGCTGTAATGTACATTTATGATTATGGACTTTGTTATATTATGTGTGAAATTGCTTCAAGTGCCAATGTAGTCTATGATGTTCAGAATTACTAAATGGTGCTGTAAAGGAAGTAAGTTGTATTCTTGTTCAGACATATTGCTGTTTGGTCCAACCATTTATTTTTTTATTTTTTTTTTTTTACTAAGAATGGTTAATTACTGATGATTTAAATGGCGCTTCATCTGTGCAGTCAGTGGGATATGTGTTTGGTTGTACAGGTAATTAATTGCTTTCTATTGCATTCCAAGTCTGAATGGGTACCTGTTATAGCCAAGAGGTGGGGGGTGAGGCTTTGGGGCCAGAGATGGAGCAGGGCAAAAAGACTCTTATTGTCTGTGAAACTACAGGATAATTTTCATTTATTATGGGAAAACTTTGTTAACATTGTAATCTATCTATTTGTGTTATAACAGCTAAGGCCTGTGAACTACTCTTTATACCTCTCCCATGTAAATGCCGCTGGGATAACTTAATGTTCAGTCTTGGATTAAAAAGGTTTATATATAGTATGTACAGTATTGCTGCTGTTGGGCCATACTGCAGGCAACTTGGCCTCCGGTTTAGCTCCAATTGATTTTGTAGCCATATGACCATCCCCAGGCCTCTGATTTAGCATAGCCACATGACCACTGGGCCAGATGGGAATCTTGTGACCAAAGGTATTTCACCCTGGACAAAAAGAAGGGGGGAAGACACAGAAAGGAGAGCAAAAGAAGGGGAGTGTTAAAATGTACATGATATTTGTTAAATATATCTTCCAAAGCAAACCAGACAGCCTATGAAATACACCAGAGCGGCCTAATGAGTCTCTGTGGCTTTGATATGGAGTCTTTGAAATGAATGTAATGTAAACTTTAGACTTGAATGATATTGAGTGAATGATATCATGCTTATGTTTTACACTGAAATCTGTTTACCAGTTTCAGTTTTACCACAAGTTAAACTGTGGAACTAGAAGGAAATGACTATGACTGAAACAACACTGGCCGTATTCTGGACTGCTTCCTCCTGTAGTGCTGCAGTATGGTGTAATGAGATGTCATCAGTTTCCAAAATATTTAGATTGCTCAATAACCTTGGTTATTTTTGCTTAGTTGTGCAAAAGATCTCATTGTTAACTCAGACAAGCACAGATTTGCTACGATTCTCTTTAAATTGCAAGAATTGAACATATCCTTTTTGAAGAGCTCAAAGAAGTTCAGATCTGTGCCACAAAGGGTCAAACATCAGATTTCCTGTTCCTGTGCAAATGCAAATTCACATAAGCTGCCTGCACCAGCTCCTGTAACAAAACAGACCTAACTATTATCCATTTAATGGCAAAGCTGGAGTGGAGAGTGGAGAAGCACCACATCCCTGTGTCTATGTATATTGTAACCAGTGTTCTTGTCTCCTCTCACCCTGCTGCCTTGCTCTGCTGCAGAGCTGTACTCTAGTGTTCTGAGTGAAGCAGTGGTGGACTGGGGCAGCATGGGTCCTGGAGAGGAATGGGTTAACTCAGCCACACGCGAGGGAGAGCAGGGTAAGACTCAACTCTCCCAGATGAAAACATAAATCCGCACTGAATCACACGAAGCAGAAAACCACTGTGGCACACTGACCACATTAGCAGGTGTGTGTTATCGAGGGCAAAACACCTGAAGTGACGGTGACTGAGGTGCAACATGTCAGAAAGTTTGCATTCAGAAAAATCAGTGCAGCAGTACCTTTCTATTTCATGTGATTGAGTGTTGATTTACCTACCAATAGTCAGGAGAGTCGGTGAGTGTGGTCTGAGTGGGCAAACTGACAACAGCAAGGCAGGGATCATATCACTTTTAAAATAAAACAGGAACTATACTTGATTCATTTCTGTGAGATTTTTTCGTAGGACTGTCTGCGACAAAAGATCAGGGTATTTGACATTTGATACCTTGACTGACACATAAGTTCTCTGTTCTCTTCTTCTGCTGTCATCAGTGAAACAGCCCTGTTACACCCACTGTACATTACCTGCCCAGCACCAAATGTATTTGTTGCCCCTTGGACAATAGATAAATGGCAAAGGCAGACAAAATTAGCAGCTAGCTAGTGAACAGTAAACCATTTAGAGATCAGATCAGAGTTGATATACAGTAGAGTGAATATTTTTGCATGACAATAACAATTTGCATGTTCACCACATCAACTCTGTAAAGTGATAATGCAGCGCTGTGTGTCAGGGTCGTGTTTACAGCTTGTTTAACTGGCCAAAAAAATCACTTAGTGCAGCTTGAAGTCATTAAATCAGTTTGCTAGTCATCAAATATATTACAGGTATAAATGAGACCAGGCTTGTATGTTATAGATGATGGACACATCATTAGAATAAAATTATCATAATGTAGCTGTTTGTAGGATTTTTCGTTGTATAAAATTATTCATTGATTACCTTTTCCAGGAGCTGAGACTTCTCTATTTTTAAACAGGAACTTCCTGTTTGCTGTAATCTTAAGGCCACTTTCACACGGATCAACACTTTTTTGTTGATCACATTTCTTGTCAGTTAAGCTCAAACATCATTACATGAGAACTAAGCTGAATCAAGCCATTTCTGTTTTGTGTAAGTCACTGAAAATGTTACTTTGCTCAGGTTTGAATCGGGGTAGATTTTTACCCTCCGTTGAGGAGTCGGTTAGGCAGAACTCATACGGGGAAGACTCGACTCCTGGGGTCCAAAACGGTGAAAACCTGACAGAATGGGGTAAAGCTTCACCACCAGGGGAGGATCAGTGGGGTCAGACATCAATGTCCCTCTCTGACGACTGGGTCATGTCCACTACTTGGGATATGCAACTGGACAGCACAGGTGAAGAGGGATGTAGATTAGAGGCCGTAGAGTAGACAATCTTTCACTCTGGTTGAACATTTACTTGTCAGCATGCTTGACCTCTTTGGGAATTTAAAGCCACACCAGACCCACTGAGGTTCCTGAGGTCAAGTCTAACCTAGAGACATGAAACGCAGCAATTAAAGAAACAACAAACACATTGTGGGTATATTATAGGCAGATGTTGGTAATGTTAGACTTGATGTTTTTAATTTGACTATTTTAAGGCCAACAAATAAATAAGTAAAAAGGATTTATTATTCCCCCACCAGTATTTTAGTCTTGGCAGTGTAGATAGATCACATTGAGCCTAAATAAAACAACAACAACAATATAATATAATTAAACTGTCAATTAAATAATTAAAAGTTGACTAATCAAAACAATGAAAGCATTTTAGAGACCCTATTTTTGGTGTATAGTCAATATATTCTGAGAGGGGTAGAATGTAGTGGAGGCGACTTTAATATATCTAAAGTCCTGCCTTATAGTTACCTCCGCCAAAGAGGCTATGTTTTCACCTGTCTGTTTGTTGGTTGGTTTCTTTGATTGTTTGTCAGCAGGATTATGCAAAAAGTCCTGAGCCAATTTGCGCCGAACTTGGTGGAGGTATGGGGCATGGGCCAGGAAACGATCCATTAGATTTTGGGGCAGATCCATATAATTTACTATGAATTAGTCTGGTGTAAGTTGTTTGACACTGGCCATGGCGGAGGTCTGCACTGTAGCACATTTTCTAGTTTGATTTTTAAATGTAAGACAGATGTATCTTAATTGTAATCCATGTGTATGTATAATGTACATATGATCAGTGCCGACTGAATTGATCAGGTTTCAGGGGGCAGTTCTTCATCACCTAATCATCAAGTTTAAAATGATGAAATTACACATTTTACCATGACTCATGTCAATGAGTCAACATATTAAAGCACAGCAAATACCAATTCCACCAAATTTAAGGTTCTGATCTTTAATAATAGGCTGTGAAATTGAAAGCACCATGGCCAGATGTGTTAAAGTCCCGTAATTACTACCCGGGGGGGAAAAACTGAAATTGTTGTTTGGTTCACGTTCTGGGTCAGTTAACTTGAATGTTCCATTAATTCATCTCTATGGGTCTATGTTAAATGTTCAACCAAAGTGCAATGTTTCCTTAAAATGTAGTTTTGACCCTTACTGTATCTCCCACGCAGTTAATATATACTGATGTTAACCTACTCAAATTAAAGCTGAAACTTGGCACTTAAGTATATATTATTTTATTTCAAATTGAATGTGCTGAAAAAGAGAATGTGTAACTGTCCAAATATAAATCTCAAGTGTAAAGGAACAAAAATATCATAAAAAATAGTTGTATGTTGCATGTCCACAATGCTTTAAAATGAAACCTCGATTGACCCCGTCCCTGTAGTTTAGTAAAGAGCTGTTATATGTGTTTGTGGCGTAGAAAGTGTCAGAACAAGTTTTCCCAGGACCCAAGCTTACTTTGAATCCTGCTTTGATGGTTGATCTAACCAATTTTACACAGTGAACCATATTAACTTACAAGTATCAGCATTCTTCTCATACCAGTGAAATGGCCACAGTCTATCACAGCAGAGGACAAATGACAGAGGCGAAATTCTAAAACAGATCATCAGATTTTTCACTAATTTTATTTGAAAACTAACCATGACGTGTTGTACGTTCGCTCACACACTGTGCCTTTTGTTTCCATAAATGACAAACTGTAACACATGTGACTCTCACAAACATGCATCTGTCTGACATGCAACAGAAACTGAACACAGAACTTCCACTGGTAGGGAATATATAAATCGGTGCTCTTCGTGGTATTTCTGAGGTCTTCTCATGGCCGTGTGAGCAGGGACAAATAATCAGATTTCTCAGTGCACTTAGACATGAAAAGCTTCCATCTGAGCCACAGGGGTTTTAAAAAATCTGATTGTCCTGCTCCTGTGCAATGTAGTTAGAAATAGCTCCCTGCTATAGAAAAGTCTGACTTGTGCTGTTGCATGTTGTGCTTGAGTTTAGTGCTGCTAGCTGCAGTTGTTTGAATTGTGCGTCTTTGCTGCATGTGGTGCTGCTGAGCCCTTTTTAACCATAGACTTTCAAGCAGTAACTGTTTTGGTAACAGCAGAATTGTCTTTACTAACCTCACTCTGTCCTCTCCTGTCTTATAATGCGGCCACATCAAGAGAGAGGACACCTCACAGCAGGTACGGTAGTAGTTCATCTCCATTCTGTCAAAATGGTGTTTTTTTTTTTTTTTATATTTTAGTTTACATGCAAAACTTTTACAGGTCCAGAACAAATACGCTGATATTATGACCTACTTGTATTTGCATTTATCGGGTTGTGTGCGCACAGTCGTCCTGCTGTTGCCTGTTGCTGTGTGGTACCTGTCTGGTCAGGATTAACCTGCAACAATATCAGGCTAATCAGACAGTAGCAGTCGCAATGTGTAAAGCTCCTGCTATCTTGTGTTGGTTGTTTCTGGGTTTTTATTCAGTCAGTATCTCTAACTCTCAGGTGTTAAACTTCATGACAGGCTCACTATACTTCTACTGCATGTAATATAAGAATCAGTCACCTAAAGCTGATCAGGTGACACCGTGAACCAGCTTCATTGTTCAGTTTCATTCATAGAGACACTGGAAATGATTTCTTTCTCTTTGAATTAGTGGTTTAGTACAGGATCATCATCTATACTGCGCGCTGGTGTTTGTGGGTGTGGCAGTGTAATTGTGTTTATGAGACGCAGTCTTGTCTGCAGGAGATATAAGTATAGTGTGCAAGTCGTATAATTAGGTGTTTCAGTAAGAGGCAGAAACAGGAAATCTCTTCTAAAGACTGTTTTCTAAATGTTTGAAAGAAAACATTTTCCTCATGAAACTGTCTTGCAGAATTTCTTCCGCTCACAAAATTTATTTTATTTGTTGTATCTTGTTTGGATAGATTGGATTTGATCTCTGTGATTCCCTAAATCCTCATGCTCCTCACGTAAACAAACTTGGGTTTTACATAATGTCTTTCATTTTGGTTCAAGACTTCAAATTCCTGGTATTTCCCATTACTCACACAGTAAACAACTAAAATCAGTTATTGCAGAAATGAAATTCAGTCTGCCGACATCTGAAAGCATCTTGTTTATTTGTTTGTGTGTATGTGTGTGTGTGTATGTGTTAGTGTGTATGTGTGCGGCAGTCTGTAGTGTCAGTCAGTAGAGTTAAAGCAAGATAATCCACATCAGTTAATCCAGATTAGAGCTCTACAGGCTGCAGCCACAGATTACATAACTGTCAGACAGAGGCGCAGACAGATCTATGGACACACACACACACGTTCTCACAGACAAAATAAAACAGGGAAAAGAACAGAGATACACACACACACACACTAAAATACAGGGAGGTAAAGTAGCTGAAAGAAAAGCAGAGATGAGCAGCGTTTCCTCCAGAAATACGTGGCACTTCTTTGATGTTGATGTTTTTGGGGGGGGTTATAGTTTTGTGTTACAAAAGATGGTAATACAAAATGTTTTGAATAGACACATCATTTAGTATATTAGAGTGAAACAATCCTGTTTGTTTTTCTGTTGTGGGTATCTGCTTAAACCCAATGTTTTGTTGCAGGAGAGAACAGAAACCTGCGGGATAGAGGAAAATACTGTAGATTATTATTTTCATACTGGTGAATAATGGACTGATGCTTAATTGTAGGAAGTGTTGACTTGACTGACTCCACAGCTCTCTCTCTGTGAACATCAAATCTGTATATCTCCAGAGAGACCGTCTTTTTCTTCTTTTTTTCAGTATTTTCATTCTTTTTTTAATATATGTGTCTCCTTCACTGTCTTCCAGGTGCGTTAATGAACATTTCACCATGTGTGTGAATATTTAATGCAGGTTTTCTGGACTCTGAGCCACTGAGAGAGGCCGATGAGGATTTGGTGTCAGAAGTCAACTTAAACAACTCAATCATGACAGAGGAGGAGAGAGAGGAGATCCAGCAAGAACTGGCTAAAGTATGAACACACACACACACACACACACACACACACACACACACACACACACACACACACACACACACATACACATACACACACAATTTGATTGTACAAAGACAGTAATATACAGTAAAAGGATGAGTGCCTGTTAAGTAGCTCTTTGTGTTTGTGTGTGTCCAGCTGGAAGAGGAGATCAATACATTGAGGCAGGTTTTGTCGTCCAAAGAGAAGCAGCATGCAGAGCTCAAACAGAAACTGGGCATCACCCCTCTGAGTGAGCTCAAAAACAACTTCAGCAGAGGCTGGCATGACATGCAGAGCTCCACGGCGTAAGTTTAATATGTGTGTGTGTGTGTGAGAGAGAGAGAGAGAGAGAGAGAGAGAGAAACTTCAAGACAGAGGAAGAGTTTGTAGGTTTAAGTGCAGGGAAGGAAGTGTGTGTTTGAGTGTGTGTGTGTGTGTGTGTCCATTCTTATGGCAGTGGTGGTAAAGGCAGCAGCACATGACAGAATGGCTTTTCTGTTTGCTGTCAACATAGATGCCCTTTACAGGACACACACAAGGAGAGTAAACACACATGCACACAAAGAGCAGGTATTTATTCATCTATAAAATCATCCTCCAAACGGAGCATCAGAGGTATCAGAAAACCCAATTAAAAGGACATAAGCAGCACAGCATGCGAGTGACTTGCTATCACTGCTGTGTTCACTGTAACAGACATCATGAATCTGATTAAAAACACATCAAACAGTGCTAAAGGCTACTTTTGACCTTACAGCACAATAAGCTTTATATGCCCTCTCCAGTCTTTGCTCTGCATTTTCATTTGCAAACCAAACAGAGCAACATTTTAGTGAACAGCTTTTCTCTTTTAATGTTAAATTCAAAAGACATGTTTTCATATCTACTAAAAAATTGAATAAAATTATAAAAAATCACTTAATTGTGATATACCGTATTTTATCATGGAGGCATATTTCAGGATAGGACTGGTTTGAAGAGTTAACATGTTTAGTCTTTTATTGTGAAGAGAAATAATCTAATTTCCTCATTAGACAGTCTGTGCTGAGCTCTTGTCCGGACACATGGAGACAAGAGACGAGCAAGAGGATCGTCTCTACACACCTCCCTTCTTATCCAGTTACATTTGAGCCTGAAGATCACTTTACACACACAGCCTCCATCCTCATCTATAATGAACCAGTGTGACCACAGGAGTGTAAGAAGCTGGAGAGACACAGATGCCTGATTGGTTAAAGTTGCAATTTATAATCCAGATGCAAAACTAAAGGGTCCACACGCCACCAAAATTTAAAAGACGAGTTTATACGTGTAAAAAAACCTGATGATATGAGTGATAAAGGGCAATGATGAGTGATAGTGATGAGTAACAACACAGAATAAGTAAGAAGTAGTGACTTCCTGCATTAAAACAGTGTGTAGTGGATGATTTCAAGGCGGTGCATGATAATTAAGAGGATGGCTCAGCATTATGAAACAAGTTGCCTGGGACTTTGATGAGGCTGATGATAAATAAATATGTGTGTGTGTGTGTGTGTGTGTGTGTGTGTGTGTGTGTGTGTGTGTGGGTGTGTGTGTGTGGGTGTGTGTGTCTGTGTGTGTGTGTGTGTGTGTGTCAGCTACAAGAAAACTTCAGAGACGCTGTCCACAGCGGGACAGAAAACCACAGCAGCCTTCAGCACCCTCGGCACCGCCATCACCAGGAAGTTTGGAGACATGAGGTACAGAATATCTCTCATTTCATCACAGATTAAAATCTCCCAGTGCTCACCTGTCACCGACCTTTTACTGACGTCAGCAGTTTGCCTGTGTTGATTGATCTATCATGCAAAAACACAGTCACTGGGAAATCTCAACTGGACTTATTTCAGATTCCGATGATGAATCTAAAGCAAACCCAATTTCCATAACACACTAATTACATCAGTTTTTGAATTCTTCTCCTTCACACACATACGATAAATGCTTTTTGAATCTCTGCATCATCCTGTGTCCTTGTGGCTAGAGTCCCAGTCTCTTTCAAACACCATGCGTCACCCTGCTCATGTGTCTTTTGCAGCCCTGGCTGTGCATTTGCTCATCATAAACGGTCCATGATAGACTCATCTGCACAAACCAACCCAGTATAACTCAATCCACCCATCCACCACTAATGAATCCCCACTTTTATCCAGCTCACAGACATGTTTTTATTTGTGCCTTCCATCTCTGAGTTTTGACTCTTGCTCTGTCCAGTTCAGACGAAGCTGAGATTATGTAAGACCACTTTAAGCTGCTTTCTGTGGGAGCTGGAGGACTAGAAGCCAAGTCTGTCTCCCTCAGTCACTTTCTTTCCCTTGTTGTCTCTCTCTGACGCTCTGTGTTGCTCCGTCTGTGTTATTGTGTGTGTGAAATGAAAAGAGAATTTGTGTTATATGATGAGCGAAAGCTGCAGAATGTGGGCGTGCGTGTTGCAGGGAGTGTGTCTAGTATGTGCAGGAGAAAACACGAGGAAAGCGTTCGAAGGTCAGGGAACAAAGCTGATCGGAGAAACGGCAACATGTCAACATACTGGGAATGTCGGCAGATTTAAGCAGAAAGAGATTTTATTTCTGTGATGTTTGACAAATGAGTCATGATGTGTGATTTAAAAGTTTCTTCATGGCTGTCATTTATAGTGACATTGCTGCGTTCAGTTTGATGTGTTTTTTGGGATACAAATTACAAAAAGGAAACACAATGTATTATCTTTGGTGTATTCCAGCATGGTTGGTCTAGAGTTACTGTTCCCACGGAGGTATGTTGTGTGCGAGTGTGTGTGCATAGGTTTTGTTTGTATACAGTAAGCATGTTTGAAATTCCTGCCGTGGATATGCTCGAAGTGTGTTCTTGCACGTAATTTTGTCCCATCAGTTTGCTTCTATATCTGTTTATCCCACTCACCTGTCATGCATTTAGTTTTTATTGACATTGTGTCCTGTTGCATTAATAAATAATTCACTGTAATAGTAATTCCCATTATATGTGCAACAAATTGCTTTTAATACTGTATTTAGTTATCTCTCTAATGTAACATACATGTCATTAAAGCTCACTGATTCTGAAAGGTGAGTCTCCTACAGTGTAACATTTACCATTGGACAAAGTAACAGAAAAGCTGTTTTTCATCCTTGAAAAATCCAATTCTGCTGCTTTGTTTCCACCTCAAATCAACCACAAACATCACATATTTGTCATTTTTGTGCAGTTAAAGGTCAGATTTTCCTCTTTGCTCAGTGTGTCTGTGCCACTGTTGTTAATTCTGTGTGATTTTCTTGCAACAACTTAACTCTTTATTCCTGTCTTTGCAGTGTGTGAGTGTGTGTGTGTGTGTGTGTGTGTGTGTGTGTGTGTGTGTGTGTGTGTGTGTGTGTGTGTGTGTAAACAGAGATTGGTTTAGAGTTTTCTTCAAATGTGTTTAACTTCAGTAGAACAAGTACAGTTCAGTACAATCAGGTTCCCCACAGGTCCACAGAAATGTTGTTCACTTCTTCTAGTTAACTTCCCCCAAACAGATGTGTCTGCTTCCTTGTGGTGACGTAGACTGAAATGAAAACAATATTACTACCAGTGGCAGTTTACCTTTCATAGCGAACTAGTTTGTATCAATTACATAAATTAGATGAACTCTTTCAAAGTGAATTTTAAAGTGTAACTGTGAAGCTGTCAAAGCATCTTTAAATGTTTTCCATCTTCCTCCATGCTTCCCAAGGTCCAACTCCATAGGGTAAGAGTCACACAGCTGATTATGCCTCATTAGTTGTTCCCTAACAAAGCAGTCTTAACTCAATAGATCTCTAACTGTTTGGTACAGTATGGACTCAGACAGTCAGCTGAGTCTTGTTCAGTAAATGCTACTGCCATGCTGGACTGCAGTTCTCAGTCAGGTGCTTGTCTCAGCACAGAATCAGATCAAATTGATTTTGGTCTCTGATAAACCAAAATAAATTGTCTCAATGAATCATGTGAACAAGGTGTCATGAACTTTCCAGCACATCCTTGTAAGTTGCAGGAAAGTGCTAAAGCTAAGCTAACACAGGCTGAGACTGATGCAGACTTTTGTTTTTTACTTTTGAAATATTGATTGTTTTATTGCTGAGAAGAAGATAGATCTATGAACTTAACTGTGAGTTGCAGCCTTGTATGAAGTCATACCAAAGATGTAATATCCGTTTGTCTGTGACGAGGTCGGAGCTGTTACCGACAGTCAGTTTCCCCACAAAACCAGTTCGTACCCTGCAGGTGTATCTTTCCCCTTCAGCCTTCTCTCTCGTTCCATTATCTGTATGAGAAGAAGATGTGGGACTTAACTCTGCATGTGCACAATATCAAAAGGAAACGTACAAAACAATGCTTTCTCTTGCTAGCTCTGTCGGCCAGCTCTACTCTGGCTTTGTGTATGTGTGTGTTTGTATGTGCGTAAGATAAGATAAGATGAACTTCATTAATCCCACAGGGGGGAAATTTGTAGCCTGTGCTAATCATTAACTCCTCTCTCACCACGCTCTCTGGGGACAGCTACTCTATCAGACAGTCTATGAGCATGCCCACCATGAGGTAACCAGTCTGTGTCATTTTCATGCAATAATTTACTGAACTTTTATCTAAATTAATGTTGATTTAATATAACAGTGCTTATATACATTAATGTGCTGCTTCCATTGATATTTATTTAATTAATGGCTGTTTGTCAGTGTCAGAATGATATGGCGAGTATTTTGGCTGTGAAAGCTAAAATACCTGACACCCCTTTACATCCCTGCTTTCATATTGTTTTCAGTTGCCTTCACTACCTCAGGTCACCGAAGTTTACATGTTTGCCAATTCAGAAAAAAAAAACACTGTTTTTTAGTATTAATCAGTTTATAAACTCATTCACAATTCAATAACTGACATGGTCATTTTTAACAGACAGCACATTAGTGACTTATTATTATTTCAACAAGTAACTGAGACGTTCTAATATAGTAAACACTGTTCTCTGTTTCGTCTTCACAGAAACTCTCCCAGCTTCAAGTCTTTTGAGGAGAAAGTTGAGACTACAGTGTCCACTATCAAGGTAAACAGTGTGTGTGTGAGAGAGAGAGAGAGAGAGAGAGATTGCAACTGCATTATGAAGCGATGAAAGACTGAAACTTTTTTTTATTTTAAAAATCATCGAAGCCATATCTCTAAACCACCTACAACTTTTAGAAATAAATCTCGTATCAAAGAGCAAAACACTATCATCTGTGTGTAATTGCTAATTTACACTCTGACTCTTGCAGTGATCCTGCTGGTGATTTATACTCACAGTGATCCTTATTCTTTATGGGTCTACAGTGTAGAAAAAGGTTAAAAAAGTGTCCTCATAGACCTCTTTCTCCAAGAACCTTACGCTGGTATTGCTGCTTACTTCATTCCTATTTTGAGACTTCCCGTTTTAATATCATCCCAGGGACAACAGGGTTGTCTCTAAAAAATGTACACACTGCTTGAGTTCATGAAAGCTTCTCAAAGACAGTGTTAAAACAGAAGTTGTTGCTGAAAAGTTCACATATAAGCTCAGTTATCTATCCAAAAACACTTTTACACTCCCTTCAAATGCCTGACAGTGTTGGTTTTTGTAAAACTCTGCCACCTTGAGCCCATTCGCAGCACAACAATGGTAGTACAGCAAGGACACAGATTTATTTTTCTGATCAAGTTTTTTGCATTTTCTTTTTCTTATACCAGACAAAGGTTGGTGGTACAGCGACTGGAGGAAGCTTTGAAGAAGTCCTCTCATCTGCAGCAAATGCCAGCTCTCAGGACACGCCCACTAACAACTTGACGGACAGCTCTGAGAGGCCGTGTTAGAGGTGCATCCAAACCACCAGGCAGGACTAAAAAAAAATACAGGAACTCTATCACTGCTGTATCACAGCACTTTATCACTTATCTACCCAAAGCTCTGACTGAAATATTACAGAATACTTTGATTTGAACAGTGCTGATATTTTTCCAAACAATCCCACATATGTTGTAAAGTCTCCTAACACTTGGATGGAATTTCCTGCAACCCTAAAAAGCTTAGCCTTGATAGAAAATTGACACCATGCCATGTTTTGACCAGGTTTAGAGCTGGTTGATCTGTTGTTGAACGGCTGTCATACTTCAGTGTAGTGGATTTTTTCATCAAAGACAAATGTCACCTGCCCTCCTGTGGCTCCAAACCATGTGATCAGATGAGGTTGAAGTGGTAAATCAGTGAAGCCTTAGTTAAAAAACAATGACAAGCAAGGATGAACAGGTTCAAAATCAGCCCCCAGGAGGCAGAAAGAACCATAACCCAGGGTTTCTGGTCTGTATTTCTGTCACTTTAGTTGAACGTTGCATGGTTTGGCTCTGGCTCATCTCATTACCCTGTCATCACAAGTGAAAAGCTCAGCTGGAATCCCTCAGACACAAAACAAGAGGTTATTGATTCCTTCTTTTGCTATGTAAACTCCTCAGATGTGGAACTTTGGTAGATATTCAACACATTTTACAGTGCTGCTCCACAATATCACTACCACTCTTAACCTTCATACCAAAAAATACAAAACTACATTTTTAGGTTATTATTAGAAATATGTGTTTGATAAAAAAAAAAATATATATATCATTTTATGTTACATTTTAGTACTTTTAACAAAATGTGTATAACCCAAGCTGATGTCGTCAACCCAGAACTCCTGGGTGAAAAAGTTGTATAAATGATTTTACACTAAGACGAGACTTCTTGCTCTTGCAGGGAATCTGCAGGTTTTGAAAAATCTTAAAAAGCATTGCATTCAGTTTCCTAAGAAAAAAAAAGAAACAGGGGTCTTAGAAAGTATTAAAAAGTCTTAAATTTAAGGTTTCTTCTCTTGTTTTGTCCATTCATCAGTCCAAAAATCATTACTATAATATATTACAAAAGACAAACAAACAAAATCTCAACATTTTGTTGCTAAAACCAGAAAGTTTGACATTTTTGCTTGAAAAATGTTGACAACAATTATTGATTACAAAGATAATTTATTTTATTTCAATGAACTAATAGATTAAATGCGACTAATTGTTGCAACTCTAAAAAGAATTAATTATTTTTAATTGGTTAATCATCCATACTTTCTGCTCGCCCGGGTCAAATTAATTAAATTAATTATTTTATAAATACATACTGCTTGGAAGCACCATAAAACATGATGGAACTCAGTGAACCCTGCAGAAACCCTGTCTTAAGATTTTATTATAGCACCTAAAACTATATTTTGTCATTGTCACAAATCCATCCAGTCATACAACTTTCTGAAAATCACACATCTGCTGGGGCCTGTTTGCACACTGGATCATACTAATGGCACTTATTTTTAGTCTGTTCATTCACACTATAGGACAAACTAGTCTATAGGAAGCAATGAAACACTGTGTATGTGCCATGTGCAGTGAAATATGGACAAATACTACATTTTGTATTTCATGTGTAACTGTTATGATGATATACAGGTTTGGTTTTCTCATGACTGTCTACTAAAAAAGAATCTGACTAATCACTTTGGAAAATGTAATCTGATGCTGGATCTAGCAAATGCACACTATTCTCTGTAGACAAAACAGCCTAGACAAGGGAACTTTATTTTGAAAACCTTGATTTAGCAAAGAATGATTACAGCTGTAATTAAAGAGATTTTAACCTGAAATCGTCCAGAAAACTCAAAAGTTTTTCTGTCACCTGCTGACTCACAGGATAGAAAATCTGATGCCTATTGCTATGTCACTGATACACAATATATAACATTAATACAACATCATACTGTAACTGCTGCGTACAGAAGCTGTAATACAATCCTTGGCTGTAATGTGACCCTGAAGTCCAGCACATGCTGTTATTGTACTATGAGAAGGTTGGTGCAACACAAGACAAAAAAAAAAAATCTTATCACGTGTCCTTTTGGTCTCGGTGGCCACTGCATAACCTGCCATCAAAGCAACATTCTGCTTTCAATATATAATCTGTTTTGTCATTTTTCTCATACTGTCTTTCTCCTGCTAGACTTTTATTTTCTTTGTTGTGGTTTGAGAATATGCCCAGAATCACTTCATGTTTAATTCAATCTGTCCATGAAATGTATTTACTGAATTAATTTCAACATTCAAAGAACTGAAAGATTTTAGCAAGAGAGGATTGTCGGCTCTGACCTGTTACCAAATAACTGAGGTAATGCATGTTCTGCCATTGGAAAATGAATTACAATTTATAGTTTATATTTGTACATTAATGTTGGCTTGAAATCAAATTGCACTCATCACTAGTTTAAATACCTTTTTATAAAAGCTTTCACTAAAACTAAAACCCAAAGACATAAACTGTGACATTCAAATAAAATTGCTGTGTTGAACATATTCAGCTGTATTCATACAATTAATTACACACCGTTATAAATAACTGTTCTTATGGCTGATGTGTTGATATTAAAGATTGTTTAAACCAAATATCACAGATGACTGTTTTTACAATAAACACTGAGAACTGTGACTGAACCTGTTGAAAACATACAGTAATAAATGTAACAACTTGCAACTGAAGCTCTATGCAACATCTTAATATGGTAGTTTAAAAAATGATTGACTTAAAATAATCAGTTTTCTTTTGTCAGCAAAGCTGCAAGTTCCTGAGGATGTTGTTGATGTTACCGCTACCAACAATGTAGATTTCTAACATATTCTGTATATCACAGAATGAGAAAATGCATTAACACTAGCAGCATAAGTGGAATAATGCTGCTACAGTAGTCTGATGATGCAGCAACATTGTCATTTTTTTTTATGGAAACCCCTTTTATGTCATAGCTGCCAGATAATATATATTTAAAAACATGTCAAAATGTAAACAAAATGTCTGTCAGTGGATTTGAAACATGCAATAAAGCCTTTTGATGTATAGAAGATGTTGGGCATAGTTCCCCAAATTTCTCTTGACATTAGCAGTAAATAATGTGATAATGTCAGAACATCATCTTGAAATTTATATAGGTTTTATTACACTTTCAATCCATTTACAGAAACATTTCACTATATTGTGTTGATATATTATCCGGCAGTTTTTGCATTAGTACCGGGCAGAGTGTATTTATTACAGATGATGATAGATACTGATACTGTTCCTTCCAGGACAGCATTGATTAAACCTTGCAGCAGTGAACTGAAAGTCCTCCATTACAGCCGAACCAAGCTCAGACACACTGAGGTAAAACAGAAAAGACAACTGTCAATGGCAATCGAAATTCCCAAAATACAGTGTTTCCATATCCTCTCAAGTGTCTGGTCATATGACGCAGTCTTGCGTGCTTACACACAGTTTGTGTTCCAGTCCAGTATCTCTGTCCCTCCACTAAAGAGGTGCTGGTGTGTGTGTTGCAGTCAGGACGTGTGTGAAGTCGTGTGTGGCGGCTGCGAAGATACTGCGCCAGTGGTCTGCGAGTTCCCAGAATTCTTTGTGCCATCAGTTTTAGTCATGTGACATCCTCTTTCTTCATTCAAAGAGCTGACCAGCTGGAGCACATCTGGGTGGTGGAAACGACCTGAGAACCAGTAAAAGTATAAAAAGAAAATTATAATGGAATTTTGCTTAAAAATATGAGAAATATAAATTTTCATGTACCCATTTGGTCTGTTGACTAACACACACAATGAATAAAACGTCTACACAATGTGTTTTTAATTGGCTGAGGCCTGAAATGACAACCCATTAAATCAAAATATAATATTTCGAGATAGCAAACAAATGTAAAAGGGCTTCTCATTTTGAATTACAACCACAGATTATTGACTGTCTAATCAAATCACTCTTTCAGAAATGTGTATTTATAATGTTTACAGCACAGCTCTGAACCATTGTCTGCACACAGGCTATCCCGGAGGCCCTCACTAACATGTTCAGTGAAGAAGAGGGAAACAGATGTGAAATGGAGAAGCAGATGGTTACTGATGACAAAGGCAAAAAGCACGACAGACCACAAACTTACCGTTGGTGGAGTCAAAGAATTCCTGAAGTCTTCCGGGCGTTCCTTCTAACTCTTCATACTCATGAGCCTGCAGGATCATCTCCAGGAGGTCAAACTGTTTCACCAGCCTGGCCTCCGGACTGCTCTGGGTTTCATATTCCTGAAGATAAGACAAGTGTGTGTTACACATAAACATCCAGTTTAGTTCTGCTGAGCCCACTATTAGATTAGTTTAATTATTTACCTCCCACAGTCCATAAATCTCCTGTTTGAGCCCCTCTGGCAGAAGACCTGATAGCTGTCTCATCGCTTCCTAAAAGAGATTCAAGGAGATATTATAAAAGTCAACAACAGCAAAGGCTTTGAACAGTCTCTCGTGTGTGGATATAATGCCAGTGCTGCTAGTCTCTTGCCTCTTCTCTCCTGTGTTTCTCTGCTTTACTGATGTTGTCTGACGGAGCAATATCTCCCACAATGCACTCTGCCATGTCGTGAACCAGAGCCAGCTTTATACACCTGAGGACAAACAGGTGTGTAGACAGGTAACTAATCAGACAGGACAGTGTGTCACAGCTTTATGGAGGATGTTAATAAATACAGAGCAAGTTGCTGTTCTTTGTCAGTAGGTAATAATTTCTATTTCATTTTGCAGTGAACAACTTTAATTGATATTTAAATGTTCAATGCTTTAATCTTTACATTAGATAATATGTTCTCCATCAATCAAAGGTGCATCACCGATGTTGTTGCCCGGCTGTGTGTATGACCCACCTGTCCTTGTCCACTGTAGGATCAGTGATGGTCAGTGACATCATCGCCATGCGGTACATGTGGTCTGACACACTCTCTGGTTTCTTCACATTCCTGTACACCCAGCCGGTCCGTGGGACTCTCTACAGGTAACATCAACCACAGCATACAAGTCATCAGTGGCACAGGGGAGGGAGAGGAAAAAATCTCATGACTAATTTCACCATCTTAGTGAATCTGCATTTGTATACACTCACACCACTGCAGAAATCCATCAAAACAATTTTCTGTTTTCTGATTTTCTTTTGCTTTTATTATAGTAAACTGAATTTCTTCATGTTTTGCACTGTTGGTTGAACAAAACAAGACATTTGAAAGGTCTTGAACACTTCCACTGCCAGGAAAAAATGTTAAAGAAAATTATAAATTATTTTGTTCAGGCAGCATTTCTTGACCCCACAAGGACCTTGTCAAACTTCTCGTCATATTGTTTAATCCACATCACAGGTTTCCACACTACAGTAATAAAGTGCTTTTTCTTGCTGTCAAGCTGTAATGAGTTAAGTTGTAATGTGTGTGTGTGTGTGTGTGTGTGTGTGTATATATGAGTGGTGAGAGAGAGAGAGCGAGAGAGAGAGACAGAGAGAGAGAGAGAGAGAGACAGAGAGAGAGAATGATGAGCTGCACTTTTGTTAAGCCAAAAGGAAGCGTCTTACTGTATTAACACTAACCAGCACCAGCATAACAGTTTGAACGAACAGACTGAGCCCCATTACACCCAGTCCCGGAGTTAAATTATTGTTCATTTTTGCATAGGCATACAATCCCCATAAAAGTCGCCTGAGTTTGAAGAGAAGTCTTACTTTAAGTTGTCCGATAAGTTTCATAAATTGCAGCATACTGTTCGTTCCGGCTACTGTCTGCATCATGGTCGCCATTACTGTCCGCTGCAACTGCAACAACTTCTCCCGCCGCTATGTGGCAGTATAAACAACGTAATAAGCCAGAGTGAAAAGAGATACTGCACTTAAATCCTGGGCAGTGGAATTGTTTTTGTCTTGTTTTTTATGTGTGCATCGAAAGAATATCTCATTTGATAGTCTCTTGTCCTCGATGTGCACACGATATTTTAATTTCTTTGCGAAAAGTATAAAAATAGGAAAAAACTGTAGATGGCAATAATGCAACAAGTAATGATGTAAGCGGCAAGAAAAGCCTCGAAGAAGAAGCACTTAAACCGGAAGTAAGAGAAGCGGGAAATTGGAAAACGTCAACAAACCTTTGGTTCAGTAGAAGAGGAATAACATTTGTGTCAACATTTGCTTCACGCCGAAGATTTGTCAAAATGCTTAACAAGGCACCAAAACTGAAATATACTATTAAGGCGAAAGCGAAGAGTAACATAAATATGGGACCGGCGTCAGAGGCGATGGTAGGAAACCGTTGATATTAATTCTGACTGTTCGCTTTGTTTGCGGCTAACTTTGCCAAGCTAGCCAACTTAAATAACAAGCGGATTCCTCCCTGTTTTTACAGATTGAACTGCTGACATTGTTGTTCCTGAACAGCCTGGCAGAGGAGGCGAAAGCCAAAGCTTTTGAAGAAAAATCTGCAACGATCAGAGCTCAGCATTTGAGAGCAGTCTCCAAGGTTAGTTCAAAGACAAAAAAATACTTTAAAATGTCATCAAACGTTAAATAGTTGCCTCAAATGGCCTCACGTGTATCTCATGAGAACCAGAAATTACTGACATGCTGCAATTTGAATTGATTTAATGTAACACGTTGAAAAAATCTCTAAAGAGAGCTGCAGCTTAATATTATTACCATCGTTAGTTACGCTGACGCGTATTTACCTAGTTAAATCTGGTAGTACATAACATATCAGTAAATTGTGGAAAAAATGCCTTTAACTGTTCCATGATCTTATGTGATGTCTTCAAATGCTTATTTTGTCCGTTCAACTGTCAAGAACCAGATTCAGTTTACTATAAAGGTAACGGTTCAGTTTACTACATAAAGTGATTTATCGATTATCAGAATTTAATCTTTTCACCTCTACCTCTGATCAACCCTGAGGTCCTTGAGCCACTGTGCTCAAAGATACACTCAATATCCTTCTAAATTAGAGGGTGCAGTAATTAGCAAGTTTCTTATATTGTAATTAGATTGTGATATAGACGAACTAATTAAGACTGTAAAAGTGTTAAAAGAAATTATGGAAAGTGTCAGACTCAACAGAATCAATAACTGCATGTTGTCCACTAGAGCTGCTTAATATATATCAGGATCTCTTCCTCTTTTTCAATTAAAGTCAAACATTTTGTCACTTTACCCATTTATGTATCTAAAAAAGATGATTTTATATTGAGTACATATGTTTAAATTTAATCAAATATAAGGTAAACATTACAGGACTGAAACGTACACATTTACCACATTTAAATACTAGTATTAGGACTGCAAAATTAATCAAAGTCACAGTATGGCCAAGTGCAATATCCAAATCGAAGGAGCTCCAATCTTTTTTTGATAAAGGTAAAATGTGTCACAACATTGAGTGTTGTTGGCACCATAGGCATTGTGGTGAGAGATGCCCGACTACGGATCATATTCTCAGGACGTAATGGAACATGCTTGATGGTACAAGGCCCAACAAAAATCACATCGTCATTTAAAGAAAATATTAATTGAAAAAGAAATGCAAAAACAAAAATACCATTTAAACAACTCGTATGGCAATATCTGCCAAAAATAATTGCAATATGATTTTTTTTGCATATCATCTAGCCCTAGCTAGTATTATATGATATGTTATTGGTGTTGACAATTTTTGATTGAGATGAAGATTTTGTGCTTAGTAATAGTGTTTATATCTTGAGTATTTTGAACAAGAAGTAGATTAACAAAGAGTTTTTTTCCCTTCTTTATAGAAAGTGCTGAAAAAAGCAAGAGGATGAAGACAGTGAAGTGCATCATTGTTGTTTTTATGAACATAATTTTGAATGACAGCAGCAATATGTTTGTTTTTTTATGATATATATATATATATATATACGGTATATATATTTGTTTTCTTATGAAATTTACTTTTCTGTGTTCGTTATTCTTTTCCTTGTGCAAGCAAGTGCTGTTTTTATATTACTGCCATAAATGTTTTTTGTTTATTAAATTCTTCTGAATCTTATAATTAATCTTATAATGTGCCATATTTTATGTGCTACAAATAGTGATTTCTCATATTAACACTATTATGACTGCTGTAACCATCAGCTCGACCTTCACATCAGAAACCCAACATAAAAACCTGTGTTTTCTAGATTGGACTGAACTACTTTTATTAAAGAAATAGAAAAGTAGACTTATTTTTCAATGATATTGAGTGTACAAAGCTTTAAACTCCAAGTTGTGGATGGTTCAGGCTACATTTGTACTTTCAGATCTCTTCACCTCCTGGATCGTTCTATCAGTGTGTGGGCTCACCCTCCTTACAAATTCCTCACTTCTTCACAGTATATAAATTATCCGTTAACTCTGATGCTATCCTGTTCATTCCTTATCACTACTACTCAGGCTGCTTCTCTAGAGATGCGTCGCTGGAGGAATACATGGACTTAATGAACATGTAACCAGCAGCTTGCCTGTTAAAAGATTTTGAGAAGGGACTTGAGGGACACTGGGACATTGTTGCGAGTTCCTTTGATCATGTAAACTGTAACTGGGTACATATGTTGGTGTGGGTTCTGGGAGTCTACCCTGCCCCTCTCCTGTTGTTGTTGTTTTGTTATGCAGTGTTGTCTTTTGATGTCTGTGGATAAGTGTGTTAGCATAAGTATGTTTAAAAAAAAAAAAGCCAAAGGGTTTAAGGTGTGCGAGTGGTGAAAAGGTCAAAGTTAGATTGTTAAATTGCTTGATCATACTGTACGTGCTAAATTTTCTTTTTTTTTTTTCTTCTCCACCAAAACTGTGATAGCAGGTGGTTTCTGGTTGTTTTATAGTGGACTCACCTTTTAATGACCTGTTATGGATTTATCTTTTTGGAGTCTTGGTGAGTATAAAAACAAGTGCTTTAATATGAAAACGCAAAAGGAATGATTTCAGTGCTGGAGTTTGAATTTTAGACAGGTTAATGTGAACATGATTACAGCTACATGTCCATATGCTTATTGGTCAGTATTCATTTTGCGCTCTCAGTCCTTTGCTTGGTGTTCGTTAAATCATTTTATGTTTTCTCTGTTTTTGGAGGTTAAGACATTCCACGGCCTACAATGGTTATTTTCTTCAAGAATCTGATCTGGCACCCCAGCGAGCGTAGCTTTGACATATTTATGTTCCCAGTCAGTTTGAGGGGATGTTACTGGGTTTGTGGAGCCCCTCCCCATTGACCTTTGAACCCCCCTGCACCTCTCTTTCAGCAGTCTCTATCCAGCCATTCTCTGCTTGATTCACATGTTGTTATCACAGAGCCCTGTAACATTTGATAATGCATCTTCATATACTTTCAAATCTCAAGCAAAGAGTTAAAACTGTTTCCTCTCGCATCTCCAGCTGGCCGGCAGTCCTTTCTAGTGACGAGAGAGTTAAACTTCTTCACACTCTCCTGTTGAAGATATGTGCTTTGCTGGCACAGTCTTATCTATAAATCTATTGCGTGTGGATTGATGGATGATATTGTTCTGTAGCAGCTGGCTGCACATCCACAGGCTCCTCTGAGGTGTTGTTTTATCGTCTCTAGGTTTGCTTTTGTTCTTGAGGGATTTGAGAAACACACCCTTCTTCTTCCCTAGCCTTCGCCTTGCCTCGCCTGTCCGGTCCGTGTGTGCTCATGTCTGCGCACCTGTTGACAATCTAATCTAGCCAGCGCAGCCCTGTCCAGCTCCTCTGTCTGGCAGTGCGTCTTTTGTCTCTCTCTCAGATAAATCAACTCCAGTGTAAAATCCCACTGTGAAGCTCCTGCTGATTCCTCTTTTGACATTTTTCCAGACAAGCCAAGAAGTAAGAGAGCATGGCAGTCCATTTTTGCAGAGATGTTATTTTGATAATTTGCTGTTCCTTTCCTAATAAGGAGCACATGGTTTCATGTGTTCAAGTGTGTTGTTGTTTCTGTTCATATTTTTCTGCAAAAATAGAATCATAAAGCCTAAAAACAAAATGACTAGTCATTTAGAAATAAGCTCAAGGAATATCATTAAGTTGGTCTTTTTGCAAATCGGGGGAATTTTTGATGCCATAAGAAATGACAGGATCTGAAAAGATGATGGACCACAGATTCATGAATCGCATAAGAAAACCAGTTCCAAGAAAAGCTCTCTGCATGAAGGGGAACACTGGAGAGTTCAAATGTGTTTTGGAGAAGTGGATGAAGAACCGCAGAGTTCCCAAAACAGGTGATAATACGCACCAGGATGCCAAACAACAAATCCTCTGGAGGACTGAAGCTTTCAACACCTTCTGGTGAATCTGTGGGAATTACCGATCCTTTCTGACACCTACAGTTCTCTAGTTTTGTTTACTCATTCAGAGGTAGTGAAATCCCCCAGTATTTTTGGTTTTCATTTCCTGAACTCATGTCTTAATTGGAAACATGCAGTGCCCATTCTTGGCTTAAGTTTGAAAAGTTTTGGTACATAGGAATTGCAGTTTTTCTACAGTGGATGTTTTTGCTTTTTTTTTTAAAGCTGTTCCATCATTTCATCCGGCCCGTGTGAGAAGACTTTAAAAAGTTGTTGTTGATGTTGTGATGACATGCTTCAAAAAAGTAGTCGTGACTTTTTATTTTAAATAGAACCGAATGAGAAATTTTGTTTTCACAGTCATACACACACCCTCTGTGCCATTACATCTGCCAATTATTTAAAGATGCGACATGACAGGATGAGGGAGGTTTGTGCAGTTAATGTGCTACGCTTACTCACCTCTAAACATGCACAATGAACCCAACCAGCTGTTGTTGTTCTTTGAGGTCTGCGTGCTGACGCTTTGGTGCTTTGCGTATTTTAGTGGACAGCACAAAATGTGTCATTTGAAAAGAAAATTAGTTGGTAAAGTAGTGAACTTTTAATCTCGCATTTCTTTTTGAGAATTTTGATCTACAGTATGTATTATTATGCCATTAAAAAGATTTAAGATCATCTTTAGAGTATGCTTTAACACATGTAAAAGATATGTTGCTTTGAATAATTTGAGTCTAATATTGATTTGGTACAAAAAAAAGTTCCATTACCTTGCTAGAAATTCTTTAAATGACATCTCCCCCATTGAAAATCCAGAAACTCTAAAAATGCAAATATTTGTCATGTCAAAAGTTTCCTGCACAAAATGTCTCTCACATAAAAAGTCTATTCTTTACGTATTTATAGTGGAATCTACAAGTTTTCCCCATCACATTTGTGTAAGTTGCTGATTGGACCAATATTGTCTTCCAGCTGTGACGTCACAAAATCCTGCTCGTACGTTAAACTCAGACTTCAGGTGAGCGCAGAGAAGGTTAAACATCCAAGTGATATAACAATAAGCAAAACACAGTCCTGAGTGGAGAGTGAAGATTGGTTAACCAACAGATACAAAGTACATGGTTTTCAATGAGTCATATCATCATGCAGAAAATGCAGTATTATCAGTCACAGTGTGTGTGTGCTGGTTAAGAGCAAGAGACACTGAATGTGATAATGGATCAGGAGGAGGACCGAGAAAGAAGTGTAACACAGGAAAGGAGGGTGTGAGTGTGTGTGTGTGTGTGTGTGTGTGTGTGTGTGTGTGTGAGTCTGTGGGGAAACAGGCAAGCTCACAGCAGCTTGCCCAAACTTTACATCAGCTCTGAGTCGCGACTGTCATATGATGGTTTCTCTTCTGTTTGCATTCTTCATGGCATTCTGCCGGCTTGAGTGATCTCATGGAATGCACATGGGGATTTTCCTCAAGAAAACATTTCTGCACTCGACTGCTGTCTTACCCAGACTACAGTCTCTACATGGGTCCAGTTGAATGAGTTTTGTGGAGCAATTCACTAGTTTATATTATTTTATTTTTTTAAGTGTACACCAAGGGATTTGGGATGTGATGTGAGGTGTCTTTGCCGATTCAATGTTGTGCTGACGGTGAAGGAAAATGCAGATACCAATATTCATTTGGATTCTGCACTTCATGAATCTTCCAAAAGGCTTAGACAACGCAAAGATCCTGCGACACAGACGTAAGTATTCAAGCATAACTCTTCTCCACTTCGCCAGTACTACTTTGATACGGCTGTTGTGAAATGTGCCTTACTCTTCCCTATTCTTCTTGTAGAAGACAGTAGACAGACACTACATGTGGACATGTGGAGACAATAAGTGTGTTCCTTCAGCTTTCAGGGAACAATGTGGTCACAGATTTCCATTGGTTTTACCCGCTTGCACGCTGCAAATTTCAAACCATGGCTCTGTCTATTGGCTCTGCTCTCATAAACCAAGTCGCCTGTATAATTTTGTTCTGTAGATGGAGCATGGAGTATTTCGCTTGTACAAGCATAGGAAGAATATAAAACTCACTCAGTGTTGTTGTAGTCAGACTCCCACACACACACATACACAATTACTTACTACTTATTTGTCTCTAACCCATATAACAGGTAGTTCTTCAGTGAGCAGACTCTGTCCAGCAGGTTGTGCATCATGCTCGGCCCTGAATGGATGTCTGTCCTGTAAACCTCGCCTCTTCTTCCACCTGGAGCTGGATGGGATAAGGCAGAGGGGCACCTGCCTGTCCTCCTGTCCCCAGGGTCACTACGGCATGCGCTCGCCACAGGTCAACACCTGTACCAGTAGGTACCAAAGAACACATATAGGAGTGGTGGAATAATGTTTAATGTTATTATATTGAGGAAGCTTGAGTGACAAGACTGAATTAAGTAGGTCTGATTTTAATGGAGCAACACTTCGTATAACAATGATAGATGACTTTATTGCTGATTAGCTTGACATTGTATTTAGATGAGCAAACAACTCTTGCTGGTTCACCTTCTTCAGAGCACTGTGTGAAGCTTGAAATACCCTCCGTCTGTGCTAAGGAGAAGGAAAAAAGAGCAACATCTTTTGGTGTCCTGACACTGTGGTCACTCTGCACTGACCGAGGTTCACTCCCATTGCAGGGTGCAAAGAGGACTGCGCTTTCTGCTTCAGTGACAATTTCTGCACTCGTTGTCATCAGGGCCACTTTCTGTTGCGAGGAAAATGTGACAATAGCTGTCCAAATGGGCTGACGGCAAACACAGCACTACGTGAATGCACAGGTGAGACACTGTCAATGCTGCATGTTATTCATGTAGTGCTGTAGCGCATGTGGTGCGCATGTATCCGCTTTCCCATGATCTCAGGAAACTACACTACAGCACATCGAAAAATGTTTGTGTCCCTCTGTCTCAGAGTGCCCTGTGGGCTGTGAGGTGTGTGTGAGGAGGAACGTGTGTGTGAAGTGCAGAGCAGATTTCTACTTCCTCCATGGGCAGTGCCACCCTACTTGCCCAAGTGGATCTGAGCCTGACGTACAGCTCATGCAGTGCATCCCCCAAGGTGAGAGACATTACCTTTCTCTAACGTCCACCATGCATTTCTTCTGTCTTATATTTTTATCTCCTCCCACCAACACGTGTCATATTAATCATCTGCTGTCTCCTCTAGTGCACTGCGAGGTTGGGGAATGGACAGAATGGGGTCCATGTATTCGGAAAAGGAGAATGCAGGCCTACAGGAGGGGAGAGGAGACACGTACCCGACAAGTTCTGCAGCCCCCTAGTGTCTTCGGTGACCCCTGCCCACATGTGGCAGAGTTCAGGAGGTGTGTCATCAAAATGAGACAGAGTCCAAGTAGGTTGTAATGAGTTGACATTTGCTGAACTTTCAGAGACATTTAACTCTAACATTGGCTAGTAATGAAAACGTACAAATTTATTGTAAATTATAAAAATGTAAAAGTAAAAATTGCAATTCAACATAAGGACATATGAACAGCAATCAATGATATGACTGGTGGCCAGCCATGGTAAACTTTTTGTTTTACATACTGATTGCCTTATGTGATTGTTCTTGTTTACAATAAAATTTATTAAGAATAAATGTATTGTCCTTAGCGCCTCATGAAAAAACTGGACAAAATAAACAACCATTACCCAAGTACAGGCCAATAGGTGTTTTCCATGAAGGGCATTTTGGAATTTCAGAGAAAGAATTAGTTATAACTGAATTACATTTAGCTTATTGGGTTTCAGGGTTCTGGCACAGTGCATGCTGACTCACTGTTACACTGTCATGGCTTACTGAGACACTTCAATAGAGCAGAGCCATTGTTCATGTTATTAGTAACACCTGTGTATTTCGTATTGTCCCACAGACCATACAGTAAGAGTATATAGTAAACAAATGACACAGCATATATTAATTACTATATAATGTCAAAGCTTCCCTGTATAACAGAACTTGAGGTATATACCTCTGAATGTAAGCTACTAATTTGAATAGAATTATTTCGGTAATATAGGAAATATGGGTATATGTATACATAAAAAATCAATATAGAAATTGTAAACCTGTAATAATAATATTGATAATATATATATATGTGTGTGTATTTTAGTATATGTTGTATGCTTATAGTCTGGGCACTATGGGAAGAAATGGGTGAAATATACGACGCTTGGCAAGAATGAATGAAAAATTAAGTAATCTAATTCACAGACTTTTATCCACTTTATGACATATACCAGAACACATCTATATACTGGGAGGAAAAGAAAGCTCTGCTTCAGTCTGAAACACTGTCCTTTTTGTAAACGAGTGAAACTTTCTCTTTTCTATTGGGTTCATGAAGCTCTTCTCATGAGTCATATACACACTAGATCTACAGAACATGTCGATTGGCACTGGAAACGATGTGAGGCCGATCCAGGCACATTGAAGTCAGATGGGCTTGGCCAGAGTTGTGCTCCAGAAGCAACGCAGTCATTACTTGGCGTACAAAACTTTGTAACTAAATATAAATGCAGCTTTATAAACATTTTCGTCTGCACTTCTTCAAAGAAAGCTTCTAGAGGCACCATATGCTCAGGTGAGTGTATTAACAGAGAAATGAAATAGCCAGGAAACGCACTGACAGCTAACAGGCTAGCTACATATGCTATGTAGCTGTCAAGTTAACGTTAGACCAACGTTAGATGAATGCTCGACCTTAACTGTGAAGTATATTGGCTACAGTGTTACTTCACATCAAACAGACCAGCTACTAACATCACTGTTAGGAATATAAACTTTGTTAAGATAACAGCTAGTTCAGCTAGCAAATTGCCAAGTTAGCTAGCGTTAGCTTAGCAGTAACCTAGTTGCGTGGGTAACATTAACTGTCAAACAGAGGGGGGGCCTTTGTGATGCTGTTTGTTTGTTTCAGATACTTAATCCTGACATACGAGAGTAATTTGTAATATTTATTTCATTGGCGCTAATCGATATTAGCAGAAAACAACTTTGTGCGGTGTGTGTGTACGAGGGCGTTTCCAAAACTGTCAACAGAGTAATGCATGGCAAGTGGGAACAACACCAAAAGCATTTTCGTGTTATAGACAGCGAGACAGTAAATTAATGCAAGTACACATCTATCTAATACAGCACATACATGTTGCCAGCCAGGTCAGTTGTAACAGTACTGTGTTTCTCTCTGCAGCATGGCAGGCTGTGGAGAAGTGGACTGTTCAGTGATTGCCCTGGCTCCCTCCAAGCTGATGGAGGAAGTAGGAGATACTTGTGCCACAGACTCCTCCAGCCCCACCACCACCCCAGAGTGTGCCATCTGCCTGCAGATCTGCGTCCACCCAGTACGTCTCCCATGTTGCCATGTCTTCTGTTTCCTGTGTGTGAAAGGTGCCTCCTGGCACAGCAAGCGTTGTGCTCTTTGCCGACAAGAGGTCCCAGAGGACTTCCTTGAGCGGCCAGTTCTCCTCTCACTTGAAGAACTGAAGGCAGCAGCTGCAGGGGTGAACCGAAGTGGAGGGACAGGGGGCGGTTCCCGTGGAGACTATGCATGGTACTATGAGGGGCACAACGGCTGGTGGCAGTATGATGAAAGGACCAGTCGTGAGCTGGAGGAGGCCTTTGCCAAGGGCAGAAAGAGCACAGAGATGCTGATTGCAGGATTTCTTTATGTGGCAGACCTGGAGAACTTAGTGCAGTATCGCCGGAATGAGCACGGCCGCAGGCGCAAGATAAAGCGGGACGCTGTAGATATCCCCAAGAAGGGAGTGGCGGGGCTGAGGTTAGATCCTGAACCTGCACCAACCCCTGCTTTACCAGTTGTCACCCCAGCTGCAACAGAACGTGTCAGCTCAGCCGATGGATCGGACACTGCAGGCCAATCACAGTCTTCATCATTTGGGATTTTGTCTCTTCCCCCTGTTAGACCTCCAACACTCCTGGGGCACCATCTCACCAATCCTTTGTCTCCCTCACCCTCAACCCTTGAAGAGTCTCTCTCCCAGCTGCTAATCAGCCAGCCAGAGGGGGAAGAGGTGGAAGGAGACAATGAGCTCCAGATTTATGAGTATGCATCTGGCAACAGTGAGAGTGAGGAGGAAAATGAGAGTGAGAGAGGGAGAGCAGAATCGATGCCACAGAGAAGACATAGACCAAGACTACTAAGAGAGAGTCAGCCGACCAGAATGCCTCCGAGGGGCAGGCCCTCCAACTCTGCACTCAGTCTCCGCTCACGTAGTCCCGATGGACAGTGCACTGTGACAGAAGTGTGACTGCAAATGGACATTGGTATCTGTCCTCTAGATGACAGATGTTAACTCTTATCAGTTCAGCAAAAAAGTGTGAAAACTAGTATGCATCTTTTAAAGGTCCCTTGAAACTAAAAATGTAGAAATACCAAAAACTGTCAAAAAATTACAATATTCTAGCCATTTCAAAGGACCTTTAAAATGTCTTTGTGCTTTTTCTCAAAGACTAGTTTCAGCCATCAAATAGTAGTCATGCATCACTCTCAGCAACAGCCTTCTTCCAGGCTAAAAGAAATGTGACAAACTGTAGCAAAATATTAAACAATGTTGTCGAAAAACAACCATCTGTCACTGCCTTTACATCAATTTGTGACAGCGCAATACAACGTCTTTGAAATTCAAACTAATCCCTCTTTGTTCTCTAATCTTTCGAACTCATTGTTAATTTTAATTTTTTTCCCTGAAGTGATGATATAAAAATCAAGCTTAAATGTAGCACCTTATGTACCCGTTACAGATGGTTAAAGCTGCTTTTCCTGCTTTGCTGATAGGTTTTTTGAAGTAATTAAGTTTTAATCAGGACCTAATTATTAAGTATTTAAACTGAAGTTTGTGTGTGTGTGTGTGTGTGTTTTCTTTTATTTTCTTTGTTTTTCTTTGTTTTAGTGTGAAAGTTTTGTTTTAGTAATGATGTGTGTTTGTGTTGTTGTGAGCGGTGTTGGGTGCTGAAAACATACTGGCAGAACCACTGGAAAGTATGAGGCTATATATGTAGAGAGACATTTGGATTTCTATTTCTTGTCATAGTACTCTGGATAGGGCTACTATTGAAGCACTGGCATTGACATGTACTTGGACGAGCTTTGAGCTCCTCTCATGCTGTTTTTTTCTCCTTTTGCTCCAGCTGCTATTTTAACTGTCAACTTTTCATAGTTGGTATCTTACTGTCTAAATTACCTAAAACTGTCTGTGTGTGGTGTAACCCCTGTGGTGTTTTCGTCAAATTATTAAAGTGTTTATGTATGATTTAACATCACATGTTGGCCGATTTTCTTATAATACATAGAGGTCTGTATTACTGAATTATGGGGAGAGAAGTGGGCTGAAAACGGAGGTGGCACTGATCCACAAGCCTATTTGCAATGTATGTCCAGACTTTAGTCTAAAGGCAGTGTAACTTAAGAGTCCACAGGATGGCGCTGTTGCACAAATTAAGTAGCCCTTTACCCCACCTGTTGTTTAGGACCATTTGAGAACCTCCAGAGAGGTTGAGCAGATGTGAAAACCTCCCAAACAGAGACTGATAACTCAAGTCAAAACAAACAGGCTGTTGTGGTTCTAACAGTTAGATATTGTGTTCACAGTGCATAACCATACATTTCAGCTGAAGTTAGATAAGAAGGGAATTGCTGAAATTAAATGCAAACCCTAATGCCAAAATGTAAAATTATTTATTTAATAATTACCTGCAAAGTTGTTTTCCTGAGACATGATGGGAGATGAATGATAGTTTGAAACCTGAGCTAAACTTTATGTTGTGTGTTTTACAATAATCCTGGATGTACCACCAGTTGATTTGTTAATATATTGGGTATGGCAGGTACTGGATATAAAACATCAGAAACTTAGGCTGAGGGCCAGTGTCTCCTTTTTATTATACACAAATTTGTTTCAACAAACCACATAATGTAGTTTTGTAATTCTCTACAGAGAAATCAGTTACTTTTCTAAACTAATTTATCTTCTGACAACAACAATTTTTTCAGCCTTGTGGTTTTGCTCTTGTCTCATAGTACTGTGAGGGACTGTGGGGCCCTGACTACTCGCCACACAGTGACTGATGCAGATTATAGTATACATTTCTGAATGTACAGGTTTGTTTCTGGTTTGTGCAATGATTAGATGTTGCCAAAAACAAGACCCCTGCCACCAATGAAGCTGAGCTGCAGCATTTGCCAACTGAAGAAAACCACAGGCTCATTGTGTTCAATCCGACTGTGATTTGAATGAGAAACAAGGTTTAATGGGCCAGGCTTTGGCTGGTGTCTTTTCAGAGCTTCTGCAGAACTGTGTAAAACTGAAACTTCAATGATGATGTTGCCCAAATGTAGACTGGCAAAAAATGTGCTTCTGCTTTTGGATACTTTGGGTATAATTTACAACTATAAAATGTTCTTAGCCGCCTCCATAAACACCACAACCGTCATTGCTACTCATTTAAATTCATGTCTTGTCCTCATGATAGGGCTTCGTCAACAAAGCCATGGTGACGGTATCCATTCAGTTCAAATGTATTGTATATGTCTTCCATTTCTTGAGAGATCATTCATTTCAGTGTTCACATTTCATTTCTTTTATCGGAGTAAAAAATGGGGATAAGCAGCAAATGAAATAACTTTTGCTTTTAATTTCAGAGTGCAAACACGAGTGCGATATTACAAAGGGTGTATTTAATTTTACTGTGAAAAACTCTGCTGGGATCCCAGTTAACACTTCACACTTGGTTGTCCTAATTAATAGTAATTAGGTAACCAACAAATATTCTGCATGTGTTACTTGTTGCTACCATTAGAGAGCCACATGGGCAGACATTTGTGGAAATTATATGGAGTCTGGAAATTTCTATGGTTCTCCTAATTTGACCCATAGTGTGTATCAGACCTTCACTAAGCTGTTGTATGTGACACCCACATGAACAATTATGCCGGGGTGTTTCACAGCTTCCAGTGTTAGAAAATCATTTTACTGGGTGCTCATGAGTAATTGAATAAAGGACCCTGAATGTTTGTACAAAATGTCATAGCAACCCAATGGTTGTTGAGACATTTCAGTCCAGACCAAAGTGGTGGACTGACCTACAGGCTGTCCTTAGTGAAAAAAAAACAAAACAAAAGTCAACATTAACGTTCAATCGTTTTTATACCATCCGGGGAAAATCAAATTAATGCAATAATGGTGATATATACACGATATCGATGAAACAAACCTCCAGACCTGGTTTATGGCTGTTTATTGGCGATCAAGCTGACATGGTTCATCATTGCAATGGTGGTATGAAATTCAGCAGTAGTACTTGCATGCTGGATTGTATACAGATACATCAGGAACATGTTATATATTGTGTAGATTGTGGCTTTAGATGGTGTGCTATAAGACCCTGAGAGACAGATTTATGTCATGGAAACACAGTCTGTATTTAGATTGAAAATGTATATAGCAGCATCTGGTGGGGGGCATACAGAGACATGAGACATGTGCCAGTGTGAAGGACAACAACAGTGTACAAAGATACTGCAGAGTAGATGATGTTGACAAAGGAACAATGACATTGTTTATGAGTTAAAACTGGAAAGAACTGTATGTGTGCGTGCGTGCGTGCGTGTGTCTCTCTCTCTGTGTGCATGATAAGAGGTCATGACAACTTGTGGTCTGGGCATCCAATATATGATACGGCCAGACATAGTTTCCCTGCAGACAGACAGACAGGAGACAACACTTCTATATGTTTTGAGACACATAGCTGCACTTTAACTCCCTCATACATGCTATCATATCCTGGTCAAATGCCTTCTGTAGCCTAACTCTTCACACTACAGAAAATACACATGCTGTCTCCAATCCCTCCACAAATAGTCCCGTCATACCCACATCTCTCGCCACCCCGAGGCCCACAGAAGAGCATTGTTCTTGTGTGGATTATTTATGACCTTGTTTTTGTTGAGCAAGGTTGACTGGTGGTGTCCATCAAGTATATGTGTTCTTGTAAAACTGCTGTTTTGAAATCTCAAAAGGTTTATTGTGTAAGAAAATAAAAATGTGCATGCTAGTATTGATAGTTGTTGCCCCTTGTCTGACATATACATACAGTATCTGTGTAGGTGTAATATTGCCATTGTTATATTGTTACAAACACTATTAGTTTTTGGGTTCTATTGTGCAGCTGCACATGTTGTGTTTACACATTTATGTACAGTATGTCATCAGTATTTCAAAGCATAATGATGAGATTCACAGACAGGGTATCTCACTCATACAGGAGCCAGGAGTGACCTCACTCCTACTATAACCATCATCGACCTAACACCATTAGAGCCTATCGAGTGACACACCTCGCTAAGCACGGTGCTACTGAGCCATTTATAACAGCGTGATGCGTCACGTCATTACTATGATGACTTCTGAAATCATAAAGTTTATATTCTGGGTGTTCTCCATTTCTAAATACAGTACCATATGATTGCACATTGTCTGTTTTTGGTTTGTGTTCGGTCATTTTTGCTCTTAAAAACTGAAATGTAAGATGTGGAAAAGGAAGAGTACCCTAAGAGGCCTTTTATTACTGAGTTAACAGTGTTCTTTTATACAAGGACAATAATGTTCTGCAGGAATCTGAGTGCTGTCTGGCCTATAAGTGTCAGATTTGTCAGTGGCTCAGTCATGCTGCAAACGTCATTTTCCACTGAACTAGTGAGTTAGTGTAATTTTGCTATTACAATATTCAAATGATGTGTTTCATCATGCTGTGTCTATTTGAAGAAAGGGAGGCTATAAATGCATGCACCTTGTCATGTACAATATTATGGGTATGATATATAGTTACCCAAATGTAATTCTGTAGGTGGAATGATGGATTTATGACTGGTGATGAGACGACTATGAGACTATAAAATGGATACGGAAAAAAGTAACAGCAAAATTAGATTGAGAGTTATATTGTTGTCTGGAGCCCTGCAGGAGTACTCACGTATGCCTGTATTCATCTGTATCAAGATCTGAATATTAATATTTATAAAAGTCAAAAATAATAACTTAAGTACAAATCTGATTTTGCAAAAGAGTACTTTGACTCTTTAATGATGTGATCCAAACTTGCTTGCAGAACTACAATATTCCTCTTGAAGGTAATATTCATTGCAGGGCTGTACATTAGACTGCATTACTTTTAGCCAAGTGTAGCTACCTGGCATTAAACTGAGTAGTGTAGTGTAGATGAGTGATGGACTTCTTTTATGGTAAGTGGGCTTCAGTGATTCCAACAACATAATCATGCTCATTGTCACCTCAGATCAACGTAGAAAACCCAGCAGGATCCTTAAGTCAGTCACATCACTGATATTTCAGAAGATTTGTTAACCAATCGCACATATTAGAAGGGTGGAACCATCCCTCTTAGCTCAGGACCTTATTCCACTCAGTTAGTCCCTCCTGTAGATTGAAGACGCTCGAGCATCATCTGTGTGTTTTTGTGCGTGCTGTTCCTCAAGTCTGCCACAGTGAAAGAAACCCAGTGACTGCAGCTTCACTTTACCTTTTATCTTGAATCTTTTATATCTGGTCTGCCTCATTCTTGTCCAGACAATGACTCAGCATTGAATACAGATAGATGTGTGTTTGTGCTTCTTTGACCATTGAAAGCAAATGTGTGTGTGTAACATGGTTCGTGGCTACTCTGAAGTGAATGTCTGGCATTTTAGCCACACTAGCAGTGCTACTGTTAATTATTCCTCTGGTTGACCTCTTTGTTCCAGACTGAAAAGTCTCAACAACTAATGGCATAGCATTCATAGCACCCGGAGGATGAATTGCAATAACATGACTTTTCATTCAGCCCCATCATCAGGTCAAGATTTCACTTTGTCCAATACTTTGGTTTGACGTTCGGCCTCGGCTTAGTGTTCAATGCTAATTAGCAAATGTGAGCATGCTAATGCACTAAACTAAGATAGTGAACATGGTAAACATTACCTGCTAAAATTCAGCTTGTTTGCACTGTCATTGTGAACCTGTTAGCATGCTGATATTAGCATCGTTGCCTCACAGAGCTGCTGGTGTGGCTCTCGCCTCTTTTAGTCTTGAATGCAGTTTATTCCTCTGATCATGTGTGAATGGGCCACAAGCCAAACGGTAGGCCACATAGTCGCTCCCAGCTGACCACTCCACTGAATCCAAATTAAAATTGGTCATTCGTCACAAGATAAATAGACCACTATAGTCACCTCTGCCGGGCAACACCAGCTAATCCCACGAGAGCACTCCTCTCTTGTTTTGAAAGGCAAGCCTCACGGGTTGTCTTTCAAAGGGGAGATATTTGGGCCCCATTCTATTTTAATGGAGAGGTCTGAAATTCTCAAGAACCCTTTAGGGCCCTCCTGGCTGTCCTTGATGGTCCCATGTCTTGTACTGCAACACTCATCATCAGGCATTTGAGATGGCCGTTTCAACGGACGGACGCAGACACACTGACAGTTCGGACAGGTGGACGAAGACAGAGCTAGCTGGATCGTGACATTACCTCTGGTCCAGCAGATGGGACGTTTTGTACTTTATAGATAAAGTGGGTGAAAAATGGAAGTGTAGAGTGGTGGGATTTAAAATTACACCTCCGGTCTAACAGGGTTGACCCCTGAATTCATAATTTAAGCCGTCAACACTCCCAGGAGATGAGCAATAGCTTATCCATGTTGTGCACATTATTGATACTGGTGTTTAAGAGAAGTAAGATCAGCAAGTACTGGGCAACTATGTGAATTTAACAGGAATTTAACTTTCTTATATATCTTATTTAATATCTTATATAACTTAGGTTTTATTTGATGTCTTAATTCTGTGAGACGCAAAAAGACAGGATTCGATTGTCATAGTGTCTGATGTGCCTTAAATTGTTCTCTGTCTGCATCAAAGTTGAGCCCTAAGTGTCTGAAAGTACAAAAAGTATATTCAACACCAAAAGACCATCACAAGACTGCAAAGCAGGTGTCCATCTCCCCAGCTTGTTTATGAAACTATGTGCTCACATGTCTGCTGCAGGTGGATGCCAACAGGGGGACATCCTTTTAAAGAAGAAGAAAAATGCAAACACTGTAGAACTTGAAAGTGCACTAAAATGCATGTTGTTTGAGACATGCAAATATCTTTGGTCTGTTAAGATTTAACAAGAGAAAACGTAATATATAATGCAAAGAGAAGGACCGGAGAACCCTGTAAAACAGCTCAGTTTCAGGTCGTCTGGTCCCCCTTTATGTTTAACCTCTTCAGCAGGGTGGTCCTGTCACTCTTCCATTCACATTTTTCTGAGAAACACACACACACACACACACACACTCACATACACACTCATACAAACTCATACAAGTGGCTGTTAACCATCTATTTTGAGTCTGTCGCAGTAGCAACTGACACATGCTGAAGATTTCAGTGAGGACCCCCGAAGCCCAGATCCAATGAATGAGAGACTTGTCAGGGCAGAGATGCAGCTCAGGGGCAGAGGGCACAGGATGGGACAGGTGTGTGGGCGAGAAGAGGCAGGAAGGAGTGTGAGATTCACACGTGCCTCAGACAGCCAAGACGACATTATGTCAGCAACCAGAGGCTCATTCAGACACATGTAAAACTCATAATCACGCATGTATAGAAGATACAGTATATCCAGCATGAAGTCTGCCTAGCAACTAGGGCAGACAGTCTGTCTCCATCAGTGAACTTTCAATTTTCAGAGCTAAATAAACCCAGCTAAATCATATATCCACATGCAATAATATCACACATGACGAAATATGTTGATGTATTTAATATTGATGAGAGAATATTCGTATCTCATCAAAGAATCAAAAAATGCCACATAACATATTCAAACACTTATGTTTTCATTTACTAAACACATAGATCATCATGTTTCTCCCATGCCATTTCATCACAGTGATAATTACCTGCAGGCCTTTGTGATGTTATATAAAAAGTTAGAATAAAATTCATGGTAATTTTTGGAAAAATTGCAATAAAAACACACATAGCTACAGAAGCCCAAAAAGGACATGTCTGCAAAAATTAGTTTTGTAATGTTACCTTGAGATCACAAGTTGATTATCTCAGTATCGTACAATTACAGAGTCGTTTTCTCATGGTAATGGGTAAAATTTCTTGTCATGCTGTGGAAACTACTGGGTATTTTCCTGAATTCTCAAAATTTGTTAACTCAAATGAGATATTTTCATTGTGTCAGCAGTGGCCCTTATTCAGTCTAAATTTAAATTTATAACATTAATTCAGCATACACCAACGGATGCAAGTAATGGTTTTAAATCATGTTGCTGTGACCTAATTTTGAACATTTTATCAACAGCTTTACAAGAGACTTCTGTTAAATTTCAATACAATACAGCAAAATAAACATGCCTGTTACTTAATTCTTAATGCGTGATTAAACCAAATCTGCATCTCCCATAGTGACAGTTTTCACAGCGGACATTTTAACTTGTCACTGTAGAGGTGTATCTAAAAACTTTAATAGTGACTCTCTTCCATTAAGTGCCCCATTCATGCCATATTGTTCAAATGGTAACCACAAGCAGTTACATATTTGCTTTTCCTGCTGTGTCAAAAAATCTGCTGTGCATAATCACAGCATCGATACCCCAGCGCCTCCTGCCATACAATACCTACACTTGCATTCAGCTAATATGATCTAAAATCAGGCACATGTTGCACTTTGGTTTCTGTAAAATAAACATGAATAAGTTATTTTTGTCTAAGCAGAGGGGAGGTCAGATTTAAATGTTGAACATCACTCTCATTGGTTGAAGTCTTTGCTGACTTTATGGGAAACGCATGCATGTGGGTATGCCGGGGCTAGTCCCAGGATGGCAGCACACTGTCGTGCACATGATACACACACACATGCACACACATGCTTATGTACACACTATAGTAACACACTCAAAAGGGCAGATCAGCAGCCTTAGCATGATATGATAAAAGCCATGTGAACTCATGCAGCTTGTACCCAGATGTGATAAATAAGGCTACAGCAGTACATACAGATGTTGGGTCATCTAGGATGTGTATGTGTGTGCATACTTGTGCAGAAGAATTCATTAAAGCAAAGGCACACAAAAGCATATAATGAAAGTTGTGTAACTCAGTAGAAACACTCCTAGAAGTCTTCCATGCTGTGATGCAAAACTATTTTTTGATGGGTGTCACCTCCTCTGGGGCTGGAGTGGCCTGCTGACGTCAGGGGAGCCATGACTACAGTTCAGCTGTCTGTTCGTGTGTTCCCTTTCTTTCTGTCTCAGTCATCTGTGTGTCTCTGCTCTCATGAATAGCCTGTCCAGCGGAGAACATGCTGTGCCAAGCTCTGCCATGCTGTGTCTGTCAGCTAGGAGTGTCCTCAGTCAAGCAGGGAAGTAACGTGGGACACACACACACACCAAAGAATGTATCTTTTTTTATACTTTATACAGTAGATCTCCTGTGGAACAGATCATACAGGAGGCAGCTGTGCAAGAGTTAGCAGAGGGCCTGATGAGGAAAGAGGAGTGATGGCCAACAGTATGCCTTGTTAAAATATCCTCATGCAGCCCAAGGAGATGCCAATCTGTAAGACGGGCTCTCATTTACACACACAAGCAGTGAGTAGAGACAGTAGGAGGCAAGAAGAGATAGAAAAAAATGGGGTTGCATATAGAGAAAAGAACAGTCTTGCAATCAAGTCTGAGTAGGAGTAAAAATGAAATAATTACACTTTGACACAAAAATAAAAAAGTTTAAGACACTGGATAGAGGTGATGGGAGGACAAAGGTCCATCCTTGAGCAACCAACTTAAATCCCCAATCCCCTTTCATTTGATATAACATATTTGATGATTGATTGGGAGACAGCAATAGCCATGAGCAAGATAAAGAAACAGAGCTAGAGAGACAGAGAGAAGACCCCCCCCCCCTTTTTTTTTTTATTTATACCCCCAAAGACAGCGGGCTAAGATTTCTGGCACCAAAACATACGTCACGCTTGCTATTTCTGTCTGAGGTGCAACATAGCACTGAGAGGTTGGGTGACAGGGATGAGGCATTATGGGGCCAAGGGACTTCCGCACACCCACCCAGTCTTTACATGACTTCACATCACAATTTAACTACCTCTGCCAGGACAGGGAGCGAGAGAGAGAGAGTGTGTGTGTGTGTGTATATGTGCGGCAGTGTGTGGACATGTGCACAGAAAATTGTTACTTGGTGAGGAAACTGCAAGCTATGTTTGCTGGTATAAGTGAAATTTTGTTCTTTGTGTTTGTGTGTGTGTGTGTTTCCTCACCCTCCACAGAGGCAGAGGTGTCAGGGAAGCCAGAGGTTGTCGGTGCAATCTTATGAGGCGAGAAACACAGAGCGTGCAAACTGATTCCCCCACAATCCCTCTGTCTGTGCTGCACGCTGGACATCCTGAACATAACTGCTCCTGGACCAACACTGTGCAGTCCAGTGTCACTTCACAGCATATTAAGTATGACAAAAATCAAGGTGCCACATATTTTATCACGCAGGTCCTCAGGTGTTTGCACCAGCTCATGTGTTAAAGTTGGTGGACAGTTCACTCATTTGCAACGCCAACTAACGCTACTTAAGCTGCCGCTGCACTGGCATGCAGGGAGCAGCTGGTATCAGATATCCATAAGTATGAGATGCAGTAAATCATTAACACCCTGAAACATGAGCCGTCGTTAATGGAAAAGAACAATGCAACGCTGCAATAGAGAGAGACAGAGTCTTCATGTCAAAGCACTGTCATATTTATTAACAAGAAAAAAATACATTAAAGGCATATCATAGTCATTTGTCACAGCTGTTATTTGAACATCTTAAATATATTACTTTAACAATATGATACAGTAAAACACACTGTTGTTGACAGTTAGCAGGTTGCTGCTGGGAGCACAGTTGCAACTTAATCCACTCCCACTGGTGGCCAAGTTGAATTTGATTCAACATGGCAACTGTGAGGATTAAACACATGAGCATGCACCCTCAAACTACGGCTGCATGCTAAATCTCTTTATACAGAAAACACCTGAAATTCAATACAAAAAAGAGGGAAGTGTTAAGGGGGGTTGGGACAACAACAAAGCAAAATGTTGATGTGTTGGCAAATGTCGGGCACAGAAGAAGCAGAAAGCCACAGCAACACTGGAGAATGTCGTAGATGTTTTGTTTTTTTTGTTTTGTTTTATTATCCTCAACATGGCATTGTGATGAAATGAAGCATTTCTCAGCAACTCTCTTAAAACACTTTACCAGAACAGTCCTTACTATTTACACAGAGAGAGGGTGGGAGGGT